>NW_026595425.1:0-1121 GCF_907164565.1 Psammomys obesus | reverse complement strand
AGCTGAAGTGCTTGCTGAGAAAACACTAGGGCGAGTTTGCTCTCTCAATCCATGAATCCCACAGTGGAAGGAAAGAACTGATTCCAAAAATTGTCTTCTGACCTCCACTTGTGCGCCTTGGCACACATACCTGTACTTACACACATAAGTAACACACATGGATATAATAGTGAAAAATAAAACAAACAAAAACTAAGCATAGAATAGGAAATTCCAGTCCGACGTAGTGGTGCGCACCTTTTATCCCAGCACTAGGGAAGCAGGGGCAGGTGGATCCCCGAATCCAAAGCCAGCCTAGTCCGCATAGTTCCAGACCAGCCAAGACACAACAGAATGAAACCCTCTCTTGGAAAAAAAAAAAAAAAGAAAGAAAAAGAAAAGAGAAAGAAAGAACTGAAGTTCAAGTGTAAACACAGAGTAACCTACATTAAATGGACAAGCTCAGGGATTTCCCTAAAGCAGATCTGCAGGCTAATGGTCTGAGTTCACTCATTGGAGAGCTATGAAGAGTTACATTTCATGCCAGTTTGTTTTTTTTTTTTTTAAAGGCTTAAGCCTTCTGGTTTTTAACACAGTGAGGATACACTGCAGGCCCACCGTATCTGGGGGGTTGACATGCACAGATTTAACTGACTGTGAATCAAAAATATTCAAAAAATAATCACCCAAAGTGAGCGTGCACAGACTTTTCCTTGCCTTTTTTCCCTGAAGAGTACAGAATAGGGCCTGGGGAGCTGGCTCCGTTGGTAAATTGCTCGCTGTGCAAACATGAGGACATCCTGGCCATGTGGCACACACCTGTAATCCCTGTGCTGGCAAGGCAGGGGCAGATAGCTTAGCCAAACCGGAAAGCTCCAGGTTCCTTAGAGGAGCTGTCTCAAAGCACAAGGTGGAAGGCTGGGCCGAGACACCTTAGCAGGCAAAAGAGCTAACTATGCAAGCCTGGTGAATGGAAAAGGAGCCTCAGAACTCACACAGGTGGGGTGTAGAGACAGGAGAACCACCCAGAAGCTGTGGGCCAGCCAGCCTGGAGGGTGAGGCCCTGTGGCAGAAACAAGAGAGGCCCTGCTCAACAAGGAGGAAAGAGAACATTGACTGTCAGTTGTCCTCTGACCTACACA
>NW_026595424.1:0-3871 GCF_907164565.1 Psammomys obesus | reverse complement strand
GAGGTCAGAGGACAGCTTGCTGGACTAAGTTCTCTCCTTCTACAGCATGAGTGTGGAGGTCAGAGGACAGCTTGCTGGACTAAGTTCTCTCCTTCTACAGCACGAGTGTGGAGGTCAGAGGACAGCTTGCTGGACTAAGTTCTCTCCTTCTACCCTGGGTTCCAGGGGCTGAACTCAGGTGGACAGGTGTGTGTGTGTGTGTGTGTGTGTGTGTGTGTGTGTGTGTGTGTGTGTGTGTGAAAGCGTTTTTACTGGTGGCCGGGTCATCTCACCGGCCCAAAGGGTGTTTTTGTGCTGGACAAACATACAGATTGATCTAAGGACTGTAACAGTCACGTACAAGTTATTTGGCTCTTGGCTTCCCTGGGAAGTTTTCTGTAAGCTGGGTGAGACCTTAAACAGCTCCTTTGGAATCTGAGACCAGAAGTCCCTTTGAATACAGGGCCAGCCTGGGCGACACAGTGAGCCTTTGTCTCAAAAAGGACGAAAGACGAGATGAACCCGCATCTCGTTTTTCTGCCCTCACTGCCTTGCTCTGTGCCACCACTCACATCAGATAAGCTGCCCGTTGCTAAAACAAAAAGCAGAGCCTCACAGTCCGGCCTCAGCTCTTACTTCAAGGGATGAGAGGCAGACTTTACACACCGACAGCACGCTCGCAGGATCCCACGTGGCCGCCCAGCAGATACCCACAGAGCGCTTCCTAAGAGAGTGGACCAGATCTAGGGCCCAGGACTCCATCTTCCAATATTTTGCTAAGTGCCAAGTCTTTGGAGCAGAGGTTCTCAAACCGTGGGTCGAGACCCCACCGGGGTCACATATCAGCGATCTGCAGAGTCAATATTTACTTTACGATTCACCACAGTAGCAAAATTACAGGCATGAAGTAGAAATGAAGATAATGTTATGAGAAACTGTGCTGAAGGGTCACAGCAGTAGGGAAAGTTGAGAACCACTGCTCTAGGGAATCTTGGGCCTGTCCTTTGTGCTTATTAAAATCTCCAGGCTGGAGGGATTACCAACACGCTCTGTTCTCTCAGGGGGCTTAGATCTGGTTCCACACAGGGTGGCTCTCTACCACCAGCTCTAAGAAATCTGAATCGTTCTTCTCGCCTCCCCCGGGACCTATACCCACATACATGTACCCACAGATGGACACGTGGTTTTAAAAAATGAATGTCTAAAAATAAATAAATGGAAGCTGAGGAAATGGCTCAGCAGGGAAGAGTACTGGCTGCTTTTCCAGAAGACCCAGTTTTAATTTCCAGTATCCGTGGCTCACTACCTTCTATAACTCCAGAGCCAGGGGTCTGATGCTCTCTTCTGGCCTTGGAAGGCTCCAAACATAAACATGGTACACATACATACATGCAGAGAAAACACCCATACACATAAGGTTAATAATAATAATAATAATAATAATAATAATAATAATAATAATAAACAACGTATTCCTTTATCGAGGTCTACCTGAAGCACTATTTCAGGAAACCTTCAATGACTTCTATTGCAAAGGTGTGTGTCCTGCTATGGTTCTGAACCACAGGATAAGAGAGCATTGTAAGGGACGTTCTTGCTCCATCTTTGTATTCCTGCCCCTCCCCCTCACTAACAGGGTATCTCAAGATTGGCCTCAAACCCTCCATCCTCCTGCCTCAACTTCCCAAGTGGAGGTGATTGCCGGTGCCTTCTCCTGCTTTCTGTGAAGACTCCTCCACTTCACGCCAGCCCTTCACAGACTGACCTGTCCTAAAAGTAAGAGGAAAATAAGAGCTAGCGAAGTGGCTTGTTCTCCTCATCCCAAGCTCAGCCTCATCTACAGAGAGAATCTGAGGCCCGCTTGGGCTACACAGACCCTGACTTATGATTAAACAAACTTAAGAGGGTAAGGCTCTGAGGGTGTGACTCCACCCTGGGATCCATACTTTCTGTTTAAAATCTGCAGAACGCTGTTAGAGGCCGTATTCCTAGACTCCAGTGCAGGACAGCCTAGCCTGAGATCCCAGCCAGCCTGTCTCCACCTCCCATCTCTGTGTGGAAATGGCCTGCACGTGGCACCACGTTCCCTGTTTTTATACGGATTTGGGGATTGCATTCAAGTTGTCAGGCGTACCAAGCGCTTTTTACCTGCTGAGCCCTCTTGCCAGCCCCAAGTCACACACACACACATACACACACACAGTCTACAATCGGATAGAGAAAAGCTCTACCATGGAACTACATTCCCAGTTCTCAAACAACTACTCATAAATCAAAGTAGCGTTTTCCTCGGTGCTTTGTGCCTCAGGAGAGCACAGCAAGCCTCATGCTTCACACGTCTGTGAACTCCTTGGCCTGTTCCCAGGGCTCTGATCGAGGTAAACCCCCAGATACGCACACCCCACACCTCGCTGAACACTTAGGGTTAGATGGACTAATGCATGCTGAGCTTTGATGTGCCGTAACTCCTTAATTGTTATTTAGCTTTGTCAAAGAAGATCTTGGGGTAGGGTTGCAGCTCACTGGTAGAATACTTTTCTGACGTGCACAGAGGCCTAGAGTTTGATTTCCCAGCACTGTAAAAATTTAAATAATAATAATAATAAACAACAAAGGAGATGCTGCCATTTGTGACAGGGTGACCAGGAGAACAATTGGCCGAAGGAGCTAATAAAGGAACAAACAAAATAAAACAAACAGACAAACAAAAACGTTGCATAATTTCCGTTCTGGGTGGAATCTTAAAAGTCAATATAGAAAAGTAAACAAGCAGAAGTATCTCTCAGAGGTTGATGGTGGGAAGTAGGGAAAGATGCTGAGAAAAAAAAAATGCGGTTCCAGGAGGCAGAGAGTGGCAGATCTCTGTGGGTTTGAGGCCAGCCAGGACCATCTAGTAAGAAGACCCACAAAAAACTGCGCAAGGTTGCAGTTGTGCGTGGGGTGAACAGTCCAGAGAGCTCATGTGCTCGGTGACAACCCAAGTCACTGATGCTGCACCGGAAGCTGGGAACTCTGGGAACTCACTGACAGAGATTGCAGACACCTTCACTCCGATCTGTACGCACATGGGCGAACCCTACATACTTATGCATAGACAATTTTATCTGAAAAAAAAAAAAAAGTTAATAACATGAAAATCAAGATATAAAATAAACCTGTACACAAGGATCTGAATTCAGCCCCCAGGATCAAAAGAAAAGAAGCATGATGGAGGGCGAGGCTTAGAAACGCACACTAAAGGCCTATTTTTGGGGCCTGACAGATGTTTACAAGCCAGTGTTTGCTACGTCATCCACGGCGAGCAAAGGCAGCGACAGCTCACGTGCAGATGAAGGCATCAACAAAACAGAGCAAGGGGTGAAGTTCTGGTGCATGGTCTAACGTGGGTGACTCCTGAAGACACTGTACAAAAACGGCATGTGAGGGGACAATTTGGGCTCCATGCTGGATCTTTCTCGAAAATGTACAAAGCACAACCAAGAAAAAAAGGAAGGACGGAAGAGGAAGGAGAAAGGAAGAAAAGCAAACACATCAGGGCTGGTGTCCTTGCCTTCTGGTTGCCTTGAACAGGCTCACACCCAGAGACAGGAAGCAGGCTGGAGGTGGTTAGGGTCCTGGCGAGCAGGGCACAGCTAGTGGTCGTTCAACGGTTATTATAGGCTTGCTTATTTATTTATTATTTATTGGTGAATAGAAGTTTTAGGGTAGGGGGCTGGAGAGATGGCTCAGTGGCTAAGAGCACATAATACTCTGCAGAAGGAGTTCAGTTCCCAGCACCCATATCAAGCAGCTCACAACTGCCTGTAGCTCCAGAGAACATAACAAACACATCTGCCTTCTAGGCACACACACACACACACACACACACACACACACACACACACACACACAC
>NW_026595423.1:8664-26713 GCF_907164565.1 Psammomys obesus | reverse complement strand
ATAGATAGATAGATAGATAGATAGATAGATAGATAGATAGATAGATAATAGATTGCTCTGCCAGGACTTTGCACAGATCTTTGAAGAAGAACATGGCAGATAGTAGGCAGAGTCTGGAGAGATTCTAGGGTCCAGGCACGCAGTGGTTGGTAAAGCATCAGCATTTTGGGCGTTCATTCATACTGCACTGACAGTAGTGTGGCAGGGCCAAGGGGAAACCTAAAGCAAGGAAGATGCTCTGAGTGCTGCTTTTTAACCTTTCACCACCCACAAGCCCTTTCGCACGAGGAATTTCCTATCTGTTTGTCGCATTAAGTGGACCATAGTGGGCCTGTTTTCTCACACGCAAAACAAAATAAATTTAGTGGTAATAATGAAGCTGGTTAGACTGTTCCTCGGCTCTTTTTTTTTTTTTTTTTTTTTCCTTAAAGAGAAAGAAGAAAAAATTCCTAAAACTCACAACGGCAGATTAACTAAAGAAATGGAAAAGATAAACGGTTAATGGATGTTTGTGCTAACCTCTGCGCAACTGTGTGTCACCAGGAAACATTTTTCCACAGGACGGAGGCACAACGGCATGTCTCAGTGTGTCTTATTCCCTAAGGTCACTGAGCAAGGAAAGAGAGAGATGTGGGCCTGACTCCTCAGGGCTTGCTGAGAGGCCCTGCTGAAAACCCGTGTGATTGGAGCTTGGCCTGTGAAAGCCAGAACCCAGAACAACCTTAATATAGAAAGCGCCGTTTCTCAAATGCTGTGGAATGAGCTGAATGGTGGTGGCATGCGCCTTTAATCTCAGCACTTGGGAGGCAGAGGATCTCTATAAGTTCCAGGCCAGCCTGCTCTACAGAGTGAGTTCCAGGACAGCCAAGGCCACACAGAGAAACCCTGTCTCAAACAAACAATCAAACAAGCGCAAGCCACACAATTTTAGTGTACACACACACACATAATTTTACCATTTAATGAAAACCAAATCAAATTGTTTTAACATTTTTAAAAAATTTTAGTTATGTATTTTATGTATGAATGCTCTGTCTACATGTTTGCCTGCATGCCAGAAGAGGGCATCAGACTCCATCATAGATGTTGCTAAGATTTGAACTCGGGACCTACTGAAAGAACAGCCAGTGCTCTTCACCACTAAGCCATGTCTCCAGCCCCCGTCCTGGGGTTCTTACATGTCCATTTCTATGTGACTCTATTGGGAGGCACTGTGCTCATCTTACCTCAGAGTGGGATCAGCCGCAGGACCTGTAAACCAAGAGACGATTTTGTCAAGTTCATATTGAGCTGCTGTGAAAACATGTTCTATAGTCTCCCACCTCTACAAATCATGTGGGGAAATGATGTAGAAGCCAGGACAGGAGGGCAGGCCTTTCATCCCAGCTCAGTAAATGCCGTGGTGTGTGGATATCCGAGTTCAAGTTCTGCCTAGGCTATGCTTTGAGATCTGACCTAATCAATCTAATGGGAAAGTCTTCTTCTTCTTCTTCTTCTTCTTCTTCTTCTTCTTCTTCTTCTTCTTCTTCTTCTTCTTCTTCTTCTTCTTCTTCTTCTTCTTTTTCTTCTTCTTCTTCTTCTTCTTCTTCTTCTTCTTCTTCTTCTTCTTCTTCTTCTCCTCCTTCTCCTTCTCCTCCTCCTCCTCCTCCTCCTCCTCCTCCTCCTCCTCCTCCTCCTCCTCCTCCTCCTCCTCCTCCTTCGCTTGTTTTTCGAGACAGGGATTTCTCTGTGTAGCCCTGGCTGTCCTCAAACTCACAGAGATCCATCTGTCTCCCCGGTCCTGGGATTAAAGGCGCGTGTCACCATGCTGGGTGGGCTTCAGACTTAGGTTTCTAATAAACCCGGAGAGACCATCCATCCACAAAGACTGCATCTCCTTTCTTACAGCTCTAACAATAGGAATGGCGGGTAATAATTTTTCTGACTTTAAAACTTTTTCAGATTTTCTAAAACTTGGGTTTGAAGTTTTGCTTTTAAGACAAAACCAACGTCTAAGCTCCCAAGTTTTGTCAATATCTGTCAGGTGTTTTGCATGCCTGGTTTGATTGAATACTTCCAGCCTACAAATGCGGAATAGTCTCTAGTTATTAACAGTAAAGGCAGGATAGGGTACCCCCTAGAGTGTTGCTGCTCAGTGAGTTATTTAAACAGTGAAGGCTCCCTACAGTGTTAGTGGTCAGCGGGTTATTAAACAGTTAACACAGATGGGGTGTCCCCTACAGTAGGCTATTTGCCATCCTTCCTTTTCTGTCATTTCTCGTTGCTAAACCGTACCCTGTGCGGCTTCCTGAATACTCTCCAGTTCTTCCAGAGTTGGCGGTTTTAAGGATAAATCGGGTTTACACAGGATCGTTGTGGTTGCATCTTCCACAGACAACTGTACTTCTTCTGGAAGAACTTCCCCAAACATCGAACTCACGCCTGCCGTGTGTAAAATTGTAGGAGTACAGTGCCTTCGTGCCTCAAAGTTTTGATCTTTTTCTTGCAGCTCTGGGCATCTGATTTGTAATTATCAGAACCACTGTCTCCTTGGCTCAAGCCTACAGAAGGAAGGGGGCAATCCTTTCCAGACGGCTCCACCACCATTCCCTGGGCTTGTATTTGTTTGGTTTTTTTGAGACTCTATGATAATAAATAGGCGGAGTGGCCTTGTTTTCACTCTTTTCTGTGTCCAGCTCCAAACCAACTAAAGAGTAGGCAAATGTGTCCAAAGCACTATTTCAGTCATATCTCTTCAGATATTCTCAAGGTCATCCTCAGCTACACAGTGTGCTCAAGGTCAACCTGGGCTACCTGAGACCTTGTCTCAACTATAAATAATAGATAAATAAAAATTTAAAAATTCTCCAAAGACTTAAACTCTACTAAAAATAATAATAATAAATTAAAAAAAAAAACTGTAGGAGTTGCTTCCAATCCCACCTCACCTGAAATCATTTCCTTCCAAAGCTAGGCATGCTCTCCCTCCCGTATATTTTTTTATATATACCACCTCTCAAATGCTCAGATCACAGGCATGTGCCACTATGCCTGTTGTATATGGCCCTGGGAATGGAACCCGGGAATCTTGGATGCTAGTCCAACATCCCCAGGCTGTTTGTTTATTTAGGGGGGAGGCAGGAGGAGGGTCTCATATTATCGCCTAAGGTGGTGTGTAACTTATTATATTGCCCAGAATAGCTTCAAATTCCTGGAAATCAATCCTCCTGTTCCAATCTCTAGATTATTTAAATGACAGGTGGAAATAACCACACCTGATTAACATCAATTAATCATTGACTAGTCAGGCAACTATCGAATAGTCCATTGCTACCATTTCCATTTTATCTTAATTAGTCCTTTCAAATTATAGTTTTACTTCTTTCAGTGGGAAGTGGGGCAGGACTGAGGGGTTGAACCCAGGGCCTCACATATGCTAGGCAAAGCTCTCTACCACTAAGCTCTAGCCTCATTCTTTTTACTTAAAGCTTTTTCCAGTTATGTGTGTGTGTGTGTGTGTGTGTGTGTGTGTGTGTGTGTGTGTGTTTGTGAAGGTGCCCGAGGAGGACAGAGGAGGGCATTGAAGCCCTTGGAGCTGAAGTTACAGGCAGTGGTGAGCAGCTTCCTGTGTCTGCTGGGAATCTAAGAAGCGCAGCAACCACTCCTAACTGCTGAGCCACCCTCCAGCTCTCCCACCCTTTCTAAAGGCAGGGTCTTGCTGAGCTACCTAACTTGGCTCTAAACTTGCCCTACAGTCCACAAAGACCTTCAACTTGTAATTCTCCTGCCTTGGCCTCTCTGAATAACTAGAATTACAGGCCCAGGTCACCAGACCCAGCTAACTTAATTTTTTTTTTAATTGCCATGAAACCAACATTAATTTAGTGCTAGTCATCAAAAGCATTAGAAGGCAGAAATTCTTCATCAGACTAGTAACTCATCTTAAGAATGGTATTAAGGTATGAATTATAATAGGAAAGATGGAAAGCACCAGGGACCCAAGCATAAGCAGGTCGTACCAACATGCATTGATGCACACTTCAAGACCATGGACCCAAGCTAAGCATGGGAGCAGGCACTTGTCTACCCAGATTCTCAAGAGGCTGAGTGAAACAGGGGGATCACTTGAGGCCGGAAATTGGGGACCAGCCTGGGGCAACATGACAAAGCTTTATGGAAAGAAGCAAAGTAAAGAGGAAAAATCAACTAAATGCCTTGCCAGGACCCAGCATCGCTTTACCTGTCTCGGAGCTCATCTCGCCCTGCTCTGGAGCTTCCGCTGCGGGGACGGCTTCTGCCGGCTACGTGCTGGACTTTGTTTCCTCAGGTGTGCCCACAGCCACCTGCGTGGACAGAGGATGACTCACTCCTGAGTGTAAGCACTTGCTTGGTATCTGTCGTATGTAAAGGAAGAAGGAAGTTCCATCTGGATTTTTATCCTCTGTGATGAGAAAACCCACAATGACATCAATTCTGCCGAACAGAACGCCGGCGATATCAAACTTCAAAACTCTCTGGTGGCATCTAAACTTAGGAAGCTTTCTCCTTCCTTCAAGTTCAAGTAAGAATGGGAGAGAAGGGGCTGGAGAGATGGCTCAGTGATGAGTAAGAGCACTGTCTGCTCTTTCAAAGGACCCAGGGTTCAATTCCCAGCACCCGCAGGGCTGCTCACAGCTGTCTGTAACACCAATTCCAAGGGATCTGACACCTTCACACTAATGCACATAAAATAAAATTAAATAAACTATTTTTAAAAAATGGCTGGGAGAGAAGACAGTACAGAGGTCAGAGAGAACGAAGGTGTTTCTGTAACTAACTTGGGAGTCCTCCCTGTGACCCGGCAAGACTGTGGTGGGCTTCGCCTATTAATTCCTTTCATTTGCTCTTTGCTCCACTTGTCTGTTGGGAAAAGGAGGGGCACTTTAAGATGCGAAAGGAGGACCTTGGCCTCTGAGTCAGATAACTAGTTCTGACGCTCGCTTCCTCCTGAAGGGAAGGTTAACTGTGTGAGTAAATCTGCTGGACTTTTAATCCCTAACAAGAAAGACAATGAGCTGTCCTTCTCTGTAGCTGTCCTCTGTTGTCAGAACTTTGGGTCAAGTTCAGGCTACCAATTCCGCTGGGGCTCAGCGTCAGCCCTCAGAACTACACCTCCCACTAGGGTCTTATCCTAGTTTGGACTCTGTTGCTATTATAATGTCCAAGAGCAAACACAACTTGGGGAGGAAGGGGCTTATTTGGTTTACACTTCCTCCATTACTGAGGAAAGCCAGGGCAGGCTCTCAAGCAGGAACCTGGAGGCAGGAACTGAAGCAGAGGCCATGGAGGAACAGGGCTTACCGGCTTGCTCTCCCTGGCTTGGTCAGCCTGCTTTGGAATCTACCTACGGAACACCTGTTCAAGGATGGCATTGCCCACAGTGGGCTGGGCCCTCCCACACCAATCATCAATCAAGAAAATGCCTGCAGACTTACCTATAAGCCAACCTGGGGGGGGGGGCGTTTTCTCAGCTGAGGTTCCCTCTTCCCGGATGACTCCGCACATTCACACACTAAATAAAAATGAATCTTTTTTGTAAAGGTCTTTAAGTGTGATGAATCAATCTTTATTTGTTGTTTGTTTACGTTCTTTTGGGACAGAGTCTCCATGTAATCCTGGCTGCCCTGTAACTTCCTATGTAGGTCAGGCTGACCTCAAACTCACAGAGCTCCCCCTGCCTCTGCCTCCAAGGGTCAGGATTAAAGGCATTCACCACCACAGCCAGTTTATTAATCCTTTTGAAATTAGTGTATTAATGGGATAAAGAACGCACAACAGGAACCCTGAGGCCCCCCCGAAACAAGCTCATCCTCTCTAAATATGTCGCCACCGTGCAGCTGCTCACAGACTGCCTCTTTCTAGGTTAGGGAGAGACAGCTCAATGGTTAAAAGCTCTCGAGTTGCCCTTCCAGAGGACCTGGGTTCAATTCCCAGCACCCACCAGGGCGCTGTCATGTGTGACTTTATTTCCAGGAGGCCATAACACCCTTTCCTGACCTCCATGGGCACCTGACATACATGTAATGCACAGACAGACACATCTTTTTATTTTATTTTTTTTCAAAAAGAAATGAACAAAATTTAATTCAGCAAGCATGACCACATCTCTCCCCCTGCAGCTGCTGAGACCTCTAGGTTTCCTGGGGTGTAGCCTTTCTCCCAAGCTAATAAAATTGTCCTTGAATTTCCTACTTGTGTTTTTAAAAATTCTTTTATCTGTAAGGCCACTGTAAGAGAGTGGTCTCCACTCCGTGAGTACCGTCACAGTGCTCTCTTGGTGATGGTTTAAACTGCTCTCTTGTTTGGTATTTGTATAGGTCATCTTCCAATTCGGATGTGCCAAAACCCATTGTGTTCATTGTCTCCGGATCTGAAGCTCACTATGTAGCACAGGGCGGCGTCAAATCCTGTCGGTCCTCCCGTCTCAGCCTCGAGTGCTGGGTTAACTGCTGTGACCCTCTATACCTGGGGGACATTTTTTTTTTTAAACGAATACTTAGGCATTGTAAAATAATGTCCCAAGCACCATCCTTACACCTCCCTCTCTAGAGAATCACTCCCTTAGGGTACAGTCCTAGAGAGGAGGTTACAAGGCAGTAAGACATTAGTGACTCCTTTCAAAGACAGAATTTCATGTATCCCGGGCTACCCTCCAACTGGCTCTGAGGCCATGATGACCTAGAACTTCTGCTCCTCCCACCCGCCACCTCTGGAGTGCTGGCTTTATAGCCCTGTGCCACCACACCTGGTCTTGGGAATGGAACCCAGGTCTTCCTACCGATGGAACTGCATCCCTAGCCCTTTAGACATGTGTTAGCCGGGGCCTACGCAATAGCTTTTTAGCCTGGGTCAAGACAGCCTGGATAGAGCAGACAACGCTCCCGCCCAGACTACCTGCCTTTAGGCTCTGGCCAGCTAGACCCCGAAAACAAGCATCTTTTTGGCACCACAGGATTAATCTTGAGCACCCTTTCCTTGAGAGACATCCGCGATAGAAATCCAGCCGCGCCCACCGTCTCAGCCAGATCTGAGATCTGCTCGGGTTCCCACTCGGGTTGTTTCTTAAACAGAGTGGATTTTACGGAACATTTTAGTGATAGGTGAACTAAGCCAAAGAAGATGACGTAACGCTTCAGCAGCGGCAGACTGGCATCACTCCGGATGAGCAATCACTTCACTATTCATCCTTTAAACCATGAAATTTCAAATCGCGGGAACAGGTTGTTGGTCTGGAACAACACCGTCCAAACAATCCGCGTGCAGGCAGATGCCTCAGTTTCCGCCTCCAATCCAGGTCAGGCGTTCCTCGCTGCAGGGATGGGCCCGGTGGGTGTGCAGCAACCGGGCGCGTGTGCGTGCTGGGGCTCACGCAGTTACGACCTTGCAGAGACAAAACTCCCGAAGACACCTCGATCCACCGTTTCCAGAAGACAGTCCTCAGGCAGCGATCCGCGAGCAAATCTCGTCTTTCCTAGGCAGAGGACGCCTAAAACTTCAAATTCCCACCGGCTGGCTCGCCTTTCCCGGGGACTGTTTACTGCAAGGCCCGGGGATGGCGCGATGGGGTTGGTTGCAGTTTGTGTGGGGTGGGAGGGGAGGTGTTTGGCTTTGAAATTTCTCTCTTGTTGTAGCTTTTGGTTTGTTTGTGGAATTTGGGGAGGATGGTTTTGTCTTTGGGGTTAGCTCTCCTCACGTTTCCCAAGCTGGCCTCAAACTGCGGCGCTGAGGCAGCGCTCCCGGTTCGAGCCTCGGCCTCTCTAGTAGCTGTGGCCAGCGCGGTCATCCTTGTAGCCAGCAGGGGGGGGGGCAGAAAAACAGCACGATTAGCTGAACCAAGCCCCAGCTGGACCGGACTTACTTACAGCCTCACGCCTTCCTTTGTATATATATATATATATATATATATATATATAAAAAATCTCCCGCTGCTCGCCTGTATCAGATCCAGCTTCTCCTATTTCTGACCTGGACTCTGCCTGTGGTGGCTGTAACATTCACGATTCCTGAGTGATCATTGTTATTTCTCTGGGAGATAACTGTCTCTTTGGACAGTTGACCCTCTAGGAGCCGGCAGCCCCCGTATTATTCACTAGGCTATTAATACTTTTTGATTAGTGGCACACGCCTTTCACCCAGCACCCAGAAGGCGGAGTGTCTCACTCAAGCAAGAAGGCTAAGGTAGTTGGTGTGACGAAAGTTACATTTTATTATGCTGGGGGTCACATACAAGGTTCACACTTTCAGTTCCTAGCTATGGTCCTAAGCCAGGGTCCCCAGCGCGGGGTATCTCAGCTGAAGGTCCGGTTCAGATTTAAGGGTCAGGATGCCTGGGGAGATGGTCTAGACGCAGGGCACATGTCTCCAGCGTCTGCAGTCCTGAAGAAGTGCAGGCGCGGTAGAGCTCTTGTTCTGTGTCTGTATCATCAAGCGGGCGTCGTGGGTGGAGTTCGCGTCCTGTGTCTGGTTATCTTGAGTGACTAACGTCACTGGGTTCTGGTGATCGGGTGCAGCCTTGGGTGTAGTGGGCTTCCTGACTAAGCTATTTTTACATCTCTGAGAGACATTTCTTCTTCTTTTTTAACGTTTTCTTTATTTATTACATATACAACGTTCTGCCTGCAGGCCAGCAGAGGGCACCAGACCTCCTTATTATAGATGGTTAAGAGCCACCTAAAAGGCATTAAAAAAAAAACACACACACACACACACACACAACTCTGCTCCTCGCATAGAGACTGGTGGATCTCTGTGAGTTGGAAGCCAGCCTGGTCAACATAGGGAGTTTCGAGACAGCCAGGGCTATGTAAAAGAGACTTTGTCTCAAACAACAGACAAGCAAAAACCTTTAAATTGTTTTATTTATGTGTACATGTGTGCTTGTGTGGGTAGTTAGCACATGTCTGGTGCGGCGGTCAGAGAACAATTTGCAGTAATCGGTTCTTTCCTGCCATCTTCTGGGTCCCAGGGACTGAACTCAGGTCATTAGACTTGGTGGCAAGTGCCTTTACTCACTGAGCATCTTACCAGCCCTGCTTTTTGATCTTTAAGATAGGGTCTCATTCTGTAGATCAGGCTGGCCTTGAATTCATGGTAACCCTACTGTCTCAACTTCCCAAGTGGTTGGGACTACAGGTGTGAGCCGCTGTGCCTGGATTACCATTTACCTTCTAAGAATTAAAAACAGTAGTTTGTAGCTAAAACAGTTTTTTTGTTGTTGTTGTTTTGTTTTTGTTTTTGTTTTTGTTTTTTTTTGAGACAGGGTCTTACTGTAAAATTCTAGCTAGTTTGGAATTCCCTATGTAGACCAGGTTGGCCTGGAACTCACAGAGATCCTCCTGCCTCTGCCTCAGGAGTGCTTAATCCCAGTCTAAAGCAATTGTTCTTAACAGTATTTTCCTGTGGCTTTCTCAGAGTGACAAGTTATACTGAAATGGGGCAAAGGTACAATGAAGGGGTGATGAGTTTTTGTTCCCAAAGAATTGTATCTGTGGTTGAGAATGTAGCTCAATTCTAGGATGCATGAAGGCCTGCGTGCTATCTACAGCACATAGTGTTAAACACTATAGTAACAGTCCATGGCAGGTGGAGGGAAAAAGAATCCTAAATTCAAGATCATCTGAAGCTATATATTAATAGCAACCTCAAGGCCAGCTTGGGATACAGAAACCCTGTTTCAAAAACAAAGCCAGGGCCATCAACATGGTAAAGGCAGTGTGGGCCACAGCGGATGACATGACTTCCATCCCCAAGACCCACCTGCTGGAAGGAGACTGACCTTGAAAGTTGTCCTCTGACGTCCCACACACGTGTGCTCACACACTTAAATGACTTAAAAATTAAAACAAAGCTCTGTGTAATTGCAAATGCAAGGAAAAGCGGGTGTGGGCACATAAAAATACCAAGGAGCAGAGCGATGGAGGAGTCGGGGTGTGGTAAAATTACAAAGATAAGATGTGGGTGCAGGAACTGAACCCAGGGTTTTATAGTTACTCTAGATTACTGAACTGCAAGCCAGGTCCTAAACAGGAGCCTCCCTGAAGCAAGGCATTTTGGGACATGCATCAGAGAAGACAGCTCAGACATGAGTCTAAGCCAATAGAAAGAGTTTATCAGCCAGCTGGCAACAATACTGGGTGTTCAGGATCCCAGTGTAGGCCCAAGCTTTTCTTGAAGGGGTGAGCTTTTAAGCACTAGATCATGTTCTGGGTTGACACACTTCACTTAACAAGAACAGTTAGCCAGAAGCAGAATCACAGAAGCCAAAAAGCAAGGTTAGTACACTTAGGGGCTTTCCCAGAACTATGGACTTTGTATTCGTTTTGGCAGGTAGAGCTACCTGTGTGCTGAGTTTTCTGGCCTAAATGGAGTCAGTTGTGCTAAGGTCTAGGGGCCTGTGACAACATCACCTGCAGTCTAGGAGGGAATGAGGAGTTGCAGAAACATCTGGAAAGTCAGATGAGGAGAGTGGGGCAATCTGGCTAGACCCAGTACAATGTTTGCCAGGATCAGACGCAGCATCCCAATTCTGCTAGATACTGCCATCAGGTTCCTGCCCAGCGCCCTGACATGAAAGCTGAGCAATTCATCGCTGCTCTGGTCCAGTGGGAGTAACTGTGATGAGTCACAGTAACAGCGACAGTGACTGTGGCGTGATGGCCGGGTCTCAGAGAAGCCTGGCCAAAGGAGTCAAGGAGAGAATACTATCTCGTGTAATACTCCAAACCATTTCTTTCTCCTCCTCCTCCCCCCCCCAAAAAAACCCCCCAAAATAATGATAAAATCAACAGAACAGGAACACTGACAAAGACAGCAAAGTCAGATCTTTACAGACACACAGTCCAATTTCTCTGCTCATAGACAAAGCATTCCTGTGTGTTTCATGATAGAGGAAGTGTTCAATACTGTTTTTTAAGTGGAGAAGAAAATGATGAGGAAATTAAGGTTTAGGCAGGCATGGTGGTATATGCGTGTAATTCCAGCAATGGGGCATGGAGGCAGGAGGGGCCAAGGGCTTCCTTGGGCCTCCTGGTGACTGTGAGGTCAGCCTGGGCTACATGAGACCCTGTCTCAAAACATAATAAATAAAACAAGAAGAAAACTCTTGTGCAGTCACTAGTGTTTCGATTATTTATGCCCCATTCCTTACTTAAAAATAAAAACAGGGGCTGGAGAAACAGTTCAGGGGCTAAGAGTGCTTGCTCCTCTAGCAGAGGACCCAGGTTCAGTTCCCATCACCCACATGAGGGCTTACAACTGTCTATGACTCCAGTTCTAGGGGGATCTGGCCTCTGCAGGCTCCTGCACACATGTGGTACACAAACTCAAGTGCACAAATACACATAACATAAAATAAGTAATAAATAAAATTTTTTTAAATTAAAATTGAAAAATATGACCAGCAAGGTGGATGAGCGCTTGCCACCAAGTCTAAGGATCTGAGTTCTATTCCAAGAGCCCAGCTGGTGGAAGGAGAGAATCCACAGGTATGCACATCCACGGGGCCCATGAGAAGGTCCGAGACACCTTTCTGGAGTGAGTTCTCTTCTCCCACCATTGGATTCTGGAAACTAAACTCAGGTCACTTGGCTCAGTAGCAAGCACCTCTTGCCCACTGAGCATCTTGCCAGTCCACATTGTCTGTTTGTTGTATCAGACAGTCTCATATACTTCAGGCTGCCCTGGAAACCGGAACCTCTTGCCTCTACTTCCCAAATGCTGGTATTACAGGGGCTGGAGGTAAAAAATACTGCCATACCTGGCTCATGATGTCCTCAGAGTTAATATGCAGAATCCAGGATCAGAACAAATCAAACAACTGCAGTACTGGGAAAAGGAAAGAACCATTGTTAGAGTCTGAAAATCCAAAACAGCCCAAGCAGTCACAAGAGTCCAGTTGAATTAGGCAGCAAAAACTGACCAGTCAGAGATAACCAAACAGACTTGGAAGCTGACTGGGTCTTCAAATGTTCATCTTAGTAAGTATTTAAGCAGACGACAAAAATTTATTTTACTCAGGCCTCTACTGATCGTTCAGAGTCCTGGAACAGACTTGGGGGCTGAACTTCGACCAAAACCCAGAATGTTGCAGTGCTTTTAAACTCCCAAACCACAAAGATCTGTGCCAGGTTATCCCACCATTCAGGATTTAGGGACAGGGGACTTTCTTAGGCACAAGTCTTTGTCTTAGGCACTCATCCTGTTCCCATTGGTTGGGTTATTCAACTGTGTTGGGGTGACAATACCCAGCATTCACGTCTCAACTTGCCAACCAGGGTGCCAGTTACCTAGGGAGGTCCTGGGAGCTTAAGCTTTATTTGATGCCTATTTAAAATGGAAGTTTTATTCAAAACGGCTTCAGTTTGGTTCCTTCTTACATTCCCCCCTTGTCTTTGTACATTATTCTGATCCTTGATTATCTGTTTCAGAGCATAAAGGATTGTATTGGGTCCTTAGGACCAGGAGTTTAACTGAGTTGAGAATTCAAGGTTCTATGAGGAGCAGGAGTTAAAGGAGAACCAGTGGTCCTGTTAGTGATGAGTCAGGTGGCTAGCCAAGGGGACCAATCAAATCGATTCTGGAACCAGTTACCACCCTGGCTTCCTGGTTCCTATCCTTAGGTTTTGTTTTATTTGGGCTAGGGTATCTTGGGCTATCTCAGAGGTATAAAAACAACAAGCTTTCCTCAAAGGGAATTTACTTTTGACTTAGCATTTCAGAATGTCAAGGGGGCAGGGAAGATGTGCTCTCTTCTGTGACTATTTCCAGCTGAAATTGGGGCATGAGTTGTCAGGACCCAGGGAGGCTGAGATTGCTAGCCAAAGGCTGGGTGATAAGGTATTTTTTAGAAGCATCTGGTTAGCTGATCCAGCTGCAGGGACAGAGAAGAATTATATCAGCTGGATTAGTTTCCATCAGCTTTCAGCAAGTCAAGAGCTCAGCAAGTTGTAGCTCTTAGGTGCTCCCTGGATGGTGTCGGCCAAGAGGAAATCTGCTGAGACAAATATAGCCTAGGGACAGGAATTAAAATTTTCTGGTAATTGGGGAAAGGAGGAATAGCAAGATCAGAGGAAAATCCCAGTTTCAAGAATGGACAGATGCAGAAACTCAGGCTGTACGTATCTGGTGTTTGTTGACCCGTGACAGGTAGACACTTCTGACTTCTTTGATTCCCTGAAGCTTCCATGTATTTTTAGTTTATAAAGGTGATATATTAGCATTGCTATTGTACTGAAAGTCGTGCTGTAGAAAATAGTTGACAGGTGTCTGGAAAACAATCGGAGTAGATTCATGCCTTTGAGTCCAACAAAAACTATAGTTTTGAGTTTAAAAGGCATGAACGTTTTTTGTTGTGTTATGCCCAATTTGTGAGGACCCCCTACCCCCCCCCCGAAAGACCACCAGGGAGTGGAGTCCATTGCAAAGCACATGAGAATCTTTATTCGAAGCTCAAACTGGACTCTGACAGACACCAAGGCATTGGTATCCAGCAGAGAGCCCCAGCTCCGGAGTGCGGGTGATTTATAGGTCCCAGTCCCTCCCAGCATGTCCAAAGCAGGGGATTCTAGCCTGGCAAACTTCTGTTGGTTAATATAGGAAAAGGGGATGCTACATTTCAAAACTATTTGCAGTGGGAAAGTGCCAGAATCCTGAATGGTTCTGGCTTTCTTTGTTCTCTCTCGTGTGTGTGTGTGGGGGGGGGGGGGGGGGGGGTTGTTTGTTTTTTTGTGTTTTTTTTTTTTTTTTTTGGGGGGGGGGGGGGGGGGGGGGGGGGACGGTTAGCTATCTATTAGTCTGTTAATCTGTGCTATCTTCAGGAGCAAGGCCATCCAGGCTGATTACTTGGCAAGAGTACCTCTAATGAGCAGCAGGGTCATCTCCTCCCTCCCTGCAGCTGGCTGGATGTGCCTAGAAGCAGCAAGGTCAACCTGCCTGATATGTTTTAAACGTTTTAGCTCAGTACCCCAAAAACCTAGTTTTTAATTCTTTGGTCTCTCAGTTGTTGTTCAAAGAACAAGGTGTATAGGTTGAACAGAGACGTTTTAGCCCGATAAAAGCATCTTTTAGTTATATCTAGAAGACAATCAAAGAATACATAAAATCCTGAGCTTGTGAATGAGACATAAGCTGTCAGTGCATCAAATCTTGAACTTCCAAAATCTCAGGGAAATGACAGCACGGACAGGGAAAGAACTCTGAAACATTCCTTATCTCTATATATTTTAAATTATTTTTGAGATCCTTAGAACTCATTTAAGTTGTTTTTTAAAAAAGATTTATTTACTTATTATTATTTATAATATTCTGCCTGCATGTATGCCTGCAGGCCAGAAAAGGGTACCAGATCTCATTATAGATGGCTATACGCCACTATGTGGTTGCTGGGAATTGAACTCAGGACCTTTGCAAAAACAGCTCTTAACCTCTGAGCCATTTCTCCAGCCCTTATTTAAGTTCTTATATCCTTGAAATTTGAGTGGACTTTGAACCTCTTTTTTAAAAGTTTAATTAGTTTATCAGAGACATAAGTAGTTATTATTGATAACAGTCATTGTAAAACATGTTCTTTTACTGAAAAGTTTACATCTAAAAACTGTTTATTTGTTTGTTTGTTTGTTTGTTTGTTTTTCTGAGACAGGGTTTTTCTGTGTAAGCCTTGGCTGTTCTGGACTCACTTTGTACACCAGGCTGTCCTTGAACTCACATCAATTTGCCTGCCTCTGCCTTCCTGAGTGCTGGGATTAGAGATGTGCACCACCATGCCGGGTGACATATATTTTTAAATCAGTCTCTGTTAGCCTGAATAAACCCTAGGTAGGGAGAGACAAATTTTTAAGCCGCTGATTCTCAATTTTTTAGTGCTGTAATCCTTTAATATTCAAGTTCTTTGTCAGACTGCCTAAGGCCTCTATTCTATTGCATTGTAATATAGGAATTTTTCAGTCCCTGATGTTTAGTTGTGATCCTAATTTTTAAACTCTTATTTATCTATTCATAAAGATCATGTATTAATAAAGAGAGTACAACAAAATATCTGATAAATTTTAAAATGTTTCATAGCTTTATAAATTAAAACATTTTAAAAGCTGTTTTAAAGTATCCAGTTTTTAATTTTTTTTAAAACTCTAAGCTTTCTTTGAAGTTTAAAATCTCTCAATCCTGTGTTTTTTGAAGTATCAAAATAACGTGATTTTTTTTATACAATGAAGGCACAGAGCACAACCATAATTTTTAGAAGGCAAAATCAAGTTTTAACAGGGTAAACAATTTAGTGTTTTCAAATCGATTCCAAGTGTGTTACATTTATGTTACAAAATTTGCCTGCCAGCAAGAAAAGTTCTTGTCTGTGAATGCATGGAGGTGCAGTCTTAAATCTTAAAACAAAACAAAACAAAAGCCACTGGTTTTTAAGACAGGTTAGAAATTATATGAAAACCTTATCTCAGCTTAAAAGTATCTTTGGAGACCTGTTTCCTCGGCTGGCTCATGACATGCGTTGAGGCCCAGAATGGCTCCAGTGCTGAGTTATTAGTTTTAAGTCAACTTTTTGTTACAGATGTTACAGATTTTTTAACCATACCCAGTAACTTAAAAGTCAATGATCTATAGCCAAGACATCTAGAACATAGTAAACTCATACATTTAAGACCAGTCAGAAACAGCCATGCCGTGGCCACACACATTCATATATTCAAAACTGACCGACAAAACTTTCCTTACTTCTCCCGGCTGTCATTTCAAGAGAGGAGCACCTTGCTACCTGCTGTGTCCCACTCCCGGGGGCACAGAGGTTCTGGAGCAGGAATAGCTGCCAGCTTCCTTACCCGAGAAAGCTGAGGAGCTGCTGGTGCCCCTTTAAGAGCCACAGATCAGGCTGTCAGGCTTTGCTGTCAGGCGAGCAGGAGGCGGGGCCTTCACCAGCAGTGCTGGGCTCCTAGCTGCGGGTGCCCTGGTTTATCAGGTTTTTGTTGTCCCTATTCAGCCCCTTTTTTTCCTGAAAATCCTTGAGATGGGTTAAGACTCAGTCAAGGGGTGAACAGTCAGCAGATGAAGTTTGGCCCATTTTTCCAAACAGGAAACACAGAGCAACAATCAAACTAAACGAAACTACAGACAGGAACTGACAGACATGTACAGACCAGCATGCCCAGAACCAGAACCAGAACCAGGTGTTCCCCCAAACGGCAACCAGTGAGGGGGCAGGATGTCTCCTCCTAGGTACTCTGACCCTAGGACCAATGCTGCGTCCAGTTTCTCCTTTCTTGAGTCCCAGATTGGTTCCAACCGTTAACCAGAACACAGGCTTACCTTTGGAGGTCCAGATGACTGAAAAAAAAAAAACAAAAAACAAAAAACAAAAAACAGTCCTAGGTCCTGCTAATTAGGTTTGAGGCTCAAATTTGGCACTTGGTTCTGGGCCAAAGCATTGAATGTTAGGGTCCAAAAATCCAAGCAGGGGCCCAAGAGTCCAGCACAGCAAGATCTTTGTTTGAATTAGGCAGCAAAAGCTGACCAGTCAGGGACAACAGCACAGACTCGGGGGCTGACTGCATCTGAGAACGTTCATCTTAGTAAGTATTTAATCAGATGACAAATATGTATTGTGCTCAGGCCGCTGCTGACGGATCGTTCGGGGCCCTAGAACAGACTTGGGAGCTGCACTGAGACTACAAGCCAGAATGTTGCAGTGTTTATAAGCTCCAAAGCCACAAATGTCTGTGCCAAGTTAACCCACCAATCAGGACTTAGGGATAGGAACATGTCCATAGGAACATGTCTTGCCTTTGTGGTACACTTCTCCTGTTCCCATTGGTTGGGTTACTCAACTGTGGTGGGGTGACAATACCCAGCAATCATGTCTCAACTTGCCAGCCCCGATGTCACTTACCCACGGAGGTCTTGGGAGCTATATTTGACTCCTATTCAAAATGGAAGTTTTATTCGAAATGGCTTCAGTTTGTTTCCTTCTTTGCTGGAGTCTGGCTCTGATGAGTTCAGGGAGTCAGGGGCCCTGGGGACAAAGCTTTGGAGTCTGCCTAACGAAGGAAATGACCACCAGCTTGCTGTTAAGGAGATGGCCCCGAATAACTTCTTATTTATTTATTTCATTTCAAAGTCACAAAGCTTTCGATTTCAGTTTTATTTCCTCAGCTATGTTCCAAGAAGCTAGACAATGATTCTCTGAAAGTTTTTTTTTTCCTTTCACAAGTTTCCTTCTCTTTTATTTCCCTTATGTAGACATTTCCCTTATGTAGACACCCTATGGCCTAAGAGTTAAGCACATCTCTGTAGTCCTTGTGGTTAGCACACTGCATCTTAAACACCTAGCCGGCTGCCTCTGTAACACACTTCACAAGTTTTTATCTGAATGTCCTCTGACAATGTCTCTGTTTCTGTCTGTACAACCACAGCCAAGATAAGAAGCTGTAATTTGTTGGCACAAGAGCTGGCTGACTCTTAGCCAACCCCTCCTGTTTTCTGACTGCCTGAGGCTCTGGTACCTACACGGATAAGTTTCTTGTTCCTGAACTAATGCCCTCATGCTTATGTGACTCACTAACTTCTCTGATCCGTTCTAGGAAGGGCTGTTTTCCGAGCCAGAGGATACTGTGCTTCTCTGAGACGTGTTACACGCTTCAAGAGACCGTGTGACCTCTCAGCGTGCCTTTTCTTAAAACTTTCCTGGCTTTTGAGTTGCTTCGGGAATCATCATGTCAATCCCGTCACAGATTTTTAATAAACCCACCCCAGGATTATTAAGAGATTTCTATTGTGCCACTCCTGTACCCCTTACAGAGTGTGGGGGGGAGAGCTACCAAGAGCACACACAGTGTCACCCCAGGAGAAACAGCCGAAGCTGCAGATTTCTGTCAATTTGGTCCTTGCCAGGCATAGAGGAGCTTCTCCTCTGGGGCTTCCCACGGGGGGAGTCATCCTTGCAGCTCTCGGATGCTGTTCTCTGGGACAGAGCCAAGGTTTGCTCTTACAACATTTTTTTTTTTTTTTTTTTTTTTTTTTTTTTTTTTTTTTTTTT
>NW_026595423.1:0-8564 GCF_907164565.1 Psammomys obesus | reverse complement strand
TTTTTTTTTTTTTTTTTTTTTTTTTTTTTTTTTTTTTTTGGCTTTTCAAGACAGGATTTCTCTGTGTAGGTAGCCTTGGCTGTCCTGGACTCACTTTGTAGACCAGGCCGGCCTTGAGCTTTCAGAGATCCACCTGCCTCTGCCTTCTGAGTGCTGGGATTACAGGCCTGGCTTTTCTTCCTCTTCTTGAGACAAGGTCTTTTTCTGTGGCTCTGGCTGTCTTGGAACCCTAACTCTCTATCTAAGCCAGGCTGGCCCCCACTTCAGAGATCCACATACCTCTGTCTCCTAAAGGTGTGTAAAAGGACTGATTTTGAGCATGGCACCTTTAATTCTAGTGCTCAGGAGGCAGAAGCAGGCAGATCTCTGTGAATTCAAGGCCAGTCTGGTCTACAGAGTGAATTCCAAGACAGCCAAGGCTACAGAGAAAAAAAAAAAAATCTAACAAACTTCTGCCCATTTTGCAGATGGAGAAACTGCTAGTTGGTAACACTGACTGTAGCTCAGTTGGTAGAGCACATGCCTAGCATGGTTCCCAGGACCACATAAACACAAGCCAGGTGTGGTGTCACATGCCCATAGCTGCCACACTTTGGGGTTGAGGGCAGGATTGTTACAAGTTCAAGGTCAGCCGGGCTCAGTGGTGCACACCTTTAATACCAGCGCTAGGAAGGCAGAAGCAGGCAGATGTCTGAGTTCAGGTCCAGCCTGGTCTACAGGGAGAGTCTAGGACAGCCAGAGCTACACAGAGAAACCCTGTCTCGAAAAACCAAAAAGATAGAAAGAAAACAAAACACCGGGAAGGTCCACAACACACTAGCAAAGGAAGCAAGTAATCAAAATTATAAGATCGTATGAAAGACCTGGGGCTAAAGAAATGGCTCAGCAGTTCCCGCACACTTTCATTATCCACAAGGAGATTCTCCATCGCCTGTAACTTCAGGGGCTTTGTCGCCCTCTGCTGGCCACCATGGATTCCTGCACGTGCATTGGCACACACAAACTCACACACATAAATAAAAGAGTAAATAAATATTTTTAAAGATCACGTAAGTTTTCCAACATTGTATTTCCTCAAAATAATTTTTTACATTTTACAGATACATAGGTGTATACACATATGATATGGCCCATGCTTTTTAATCTTAGGATACAGGAAGCAAAGGCAGTTTTGAGCTCTGTGAGTTTGAGGCCAGCCTGGTCTACATAGAGACCTTGTCTCAAAAATAAATAATCAACAAAAAATTATTTGGTCCTGGTGGCACACACCTATAATCCCAGCACTCAGGAGGCAGAGGCAGGAGGACTGTTGTGAGTTCAAGGCCAGCAAAGGCTATACAGTAAGACCTTGCCTCAAAGGAAACCAAAAAGTCTAGCATATTGTGCATAATGAGGGTAGTAGAGCCCAAATTAGCTAAGATTACGAGGGCTCCACAGTAGGTACACATATATGAATTTATGAGGGTCATTGAACATGATGGTAGACAGGTCAGATTCAAGAGGTCATATTCCAGAATGGTAGTTTTTATTACAAGATTTGCCCTAAGGGCACTGCTATCCTACTCCTGACACTCTAGCCACACCCACATTCATCAACAACCATGTCTTCATAATGTCGGAGAACGACGTTCTCATCATTATCTTGATAGAGCATGGAAATGGGAGACAGCTTGGTAGGGATACAGACAGCCTTGGGGACGCCGGGGTCAACTGCATGCATCAGTGCCTGCATGAAAGCATAATTGGAACTATTCAAATATGTGGTCATTGAGAAGGGACAATCTCCATGACAGTAATTTGCCATGAAGCCCTTAGGGGCAATGACCCACTTGTGCCAACCCAGGTCCCGGAAGTTGATGAACAGCTGATGACGATGGCAGAGAGTCCTACAGGAACCCTTGGGGACGGGGATCGCTGCCCTTCTTTTCCTGGGAGAAGGGTGACAGTGCTCAGGGTTGAGGGTCACCACCAGCAGGGAGGCGTGAAGGAAACGTATCAGCCGGCCGCAGGGGTTCTCAGGCTGGACATTCACCCCAGAGTATCTCTCCTCTTTGGCCAGAATCTCTAAGTACAAGCCCAGGTTCTTCAGCCTGTTGCTGTCCCAATTCTTCACCACGTGCTGCAGGTTGAAATGAAGAGGACCTTGAGGCCCCCAGATGGACTGCTGAGCAAGCAATCTGTTGGGGTTAGGGTGGGATTCCCCACACATACCCGGCTCCTCAACCACAGACAGAGCTACCACGAGTTCTGGTCCCAGATTGTAGTAAGACCTGGGCCCCAAGTCCAGAGTCAGCTGGGCCATGGTCAACTTTCCCTTTCCTTCGATGGCAGACAAGTTAAAGTAGAGGACCTTCTGCAGGCAGGAGCCATCCTGGGAAGGTCTCTGTGCGTTAAGGAAAAAACCTAGAAGCAAAAAGAGACGTGTGAGTCACTATAATAATTTTTACTTCAGACCCACTTGTTTGTGAATCTGAGTTCTAGTCAAACCCTCCCTTTTGGGAGGGGTTTCCCCAGTCCCCATTCAAATCTGTTATCATGTGTGCCAGTGTCATATCTCAGGAGCTGTCCACCTGTGTGTGCTTTACATAAAACAACCTGGGGTTCACCAATTTGGCTAGGCTGGCTGGCCAGTGAGCCTCGGGGACCTGCCTGTCTGTGCCCCAGAATGCTGGGATGACAGGGGACCATGTGGTACCTGGCTGCTTTATGCTCATAAATAAGGTACTTAAGGCCCAACCCCAACGTTTTTGGCTTATTTGTTTGTTTTAAAGACAAGGTCTCTTGTAATCAAGGCTGGCCTTGAATTCATTATATAGCCAAGGATGGCTTTAAACTTCTGATCCTCCTGCCTCTTACTTTCAGGTTCTGCGATTGCAGATGTATTCCTACACAACTGGCTCACACTACGCGCCACCGTGCCCAGCATTTGTTTGTTTGTTTGTTTACAATGTCCCCCTGACTAGCCTGGAACTCTAAAAAGAGCCAACCAGACTACAGTGATTAAAGGTAAATGCCGCCTCACCTGGTCTTAGTCTCACTAATTTTTTTTAATGTGCCTGTGCCCTGAATTTGAGCAGGCGCCTGCAGGGGTTGACGAGTCAGAGCCCCTGGAACTGGAGTTCCTACAGACAGACAATCCTGAGCTGCCTTATGTGGGCCCTGAGAACTGGAAACGTGTAGTCATGAGCGTCTCTCCAGACTCCTCATTCTCACTGTTATTTTTTCTTAAAAAAAAAAAGTGTGTATGGGTATTTGGCCTTCATGTACGTCTGTGCGTCACATGCATCAGTGCCCAAGAGGTCAGACCAGGTCTTCGGATCGAAGTTGTGAGCCGTTTTAGGTGGGTGCTGGGAATTGACCCCGAGTCTTCTGGAAGAGCAGTGAATGCTCATGACTGCTGAGCCACGAAGCTCCTCTCTGGGCTTTAATAGGACCATCATCTTCACTCTAACACTCGTGGTTTAGGATTTCCACGGACTGTTCTGTTTCCGTCTGAAGTTCTCCTTCCCATCTCCAGCTCCCCTCAATGTCCCCACAGCCCGCCCCTACTTCCGGTCCCCACTTCTGCCCCCACTTCCCTTCCCCAAGCCCTGCCCCATGACTTTGAGAACCCTTTCATAACAAACTTCATAGTTGGAAGTTCTATTTCAGCTTCCTCTTCAAACCAACCTTGCAGTTTTGCTTCTTTTTAACTAATTCCCTTCTAAAATCTCTCTCTGTGTCTGTCTGTCTCTGTCTCTCTCTGGTTTTTTGAGACAGGGTTTCTCTGTCTAGCCCTGCCTGTAGACCAGGCTGGCTTCAAACTCGGAGATCCACCTGTAGGGCCGGGACTATAGTCCTGGGCTGCCACCACCGTCAGGCTGAAACTGGTAAACAGGGTAGTCTTTTGATCATATCTGCCTTCTCCAGGCCACACCCAGTCCAGCTCACAGTAGGTATCCAATAAATGCTTCAGGGACAAATGCACGGACAAACCTCTTCATCTGCAGTAAACTCTAACTGTATCCTTGGTTGTCAGTGGTGGTTCATGTCTACAGTCGGCACCTGGGAGGCTGAAGGAGAATTCCTGAAGTTTTCGGCCATCCTGGACTACATAGTGAGCTGGAGACCAGTAGAGTGTCTCAAAACAGTAACAAAAGCAACACCCAAACCAAGGGAAAAACAAGTAACTAAAAAGGTTATGCATCTGAATGGCAAGGAGGAGGGGCAGGAATGTGGAGGCCTCAGCCACCATCCCCGATTTTTGAATAAGAATCAAGTAAGGAAAGGAAGGGCAACGTAGGGCTACAAGAATCGACTTTCAAATCAGGTGGCTTGGTAATTTGGTAGGCGAGCAGTTTAAGAAACTACAGGTTGGCAGTAACTAACTCGGGACCTTTATATAAAGGGTGTGATTTGTGGCTTAGATTAATAGCGTTGGTCTGTATTTTAAAAAAGTCAAGTCGTGAGTGGTGGCCCACGCCATTCATCCCAGCACTTGGGAGGCTGAGGCAGGGGGATTTCTTGAACCCAAGGCCATGCTGCTCTACAAATCGAGTTCCAGAACAGCCAGGGCTGCACAGAGGAACCCTGTCTTGAGGATACCGAAAAAACAAACAAAACAATTAATTAAATAAAAATAAACACATGCAGATAAAATCAAGAGACGTGCTGGCCTTTAATCCCGGGCACTCGGTCCTTGAGAGGCAGATCTTGCTAGGGTCTACAGAGCAAGCTCCAGGACCTTGCCTTAATTAATTAGAATCAAGACATGCTTTTTGCATCCAACGAAAAAGGTTACACACCGGGGCTAAAGCTCAGTTCTGCAGCAACCACGTCGGGCAGCTAACAACCTCCTTTGGACTCTTCGGATAGGCATGTACAAGCACATACTAAAAAGAGGGAGACAGTAAGGAGGAGAAGAGAGAAGGGAGGTGGGCGGAGCCGCTGATTTTAAAAGCCCACCCTTGAATTGCGTTCACCCAGGCTGTGATCTTGTCTAGCTCTTGGAATGCCGACAGGACTGTCCAAGCCCATTCTCTGTTGATTGTAAATTAAACTCTGATAAGCCAGCCCAGCGACACTAGCGTGGCGAGGCCCCGGGTGATAAGAACGCAAGCCTTCCTGTGGCTTGATCTTGGAAATGAGGCAGAGTATGCCAGATCCTAGCTCAGACTTTCCTGCCATGAGGTGCCCATCGGTCCCCTCCTCCCTTCTCCACTCGAGATTTTTTTTTTTTTTTTTTTTTTCTCTGACAAACGCTCGGGTTCCTTACCCTGGTCTGGGAGAAGCTGAAGCAGGTTCCCACGGACACGCAGCTCCTTGACATAGCATAAGTCCTGCGAGGCCCCACTGGCCGCCGCAGCTTCTCGAGCCTGGAAGATTTTCCTTAAGACGCGAGGCACAGGTTGGAACCTTTGAGGGGATGGCGCTTTCTCTAAGCCCAGAAACTGCAAAAAGTCATTTTCTTGAAACTTGGATGTCTGGCCGCAGGCCAGGGTTAACAGGAGGAAGCTGAGAGTCGAAAGCCTTTGGGCAGGCTGCATGGCCAACCGAGTCCGGGGTAGTGCGGCCCCTGGGGAGCGCGGCTGCGCGGTCCAGCCTCTGCTGCTCAATTCAGGAACTTAGGAGGTAATCAAGTGTGAATTGGGTGAATTGCTCTCTTCCCAGCTCCTCGGAGACAATTGGATGCGACAAGACTGGTGTTGTGAGGTTGGGTTTTTTTTTTTTCTTTCTTTCTTTCTTTCTTTCTTTCTGTCTGTCTTTCTTTCTTTCTTTCTTTCTTTCTTCCTTCCTTCCTTCCTTCCTTCCTTTCTTTCTTTCTTCCTTCCCTCCTTCTCTTACTCTACTTCTCCTAAGGTCGTAAAATAGTACCTGCGGGCAGGTCAGCAGTGGACAGGGTGAGTGAGAAAGGGTGACACACCCATCCAACACACAGACATCAGTGTGTCTGTAATGTGCAAGGCAATTAAATATCTGCTAAGGGCACAGCGGAGAATGATTTATTATGTACATGACTTGGAGAACGGGGTCTCATGAATCCTAGCTTGACCTTCAACGCTTTTCTCTTTTAACACGACTTTTATTTGTTTATCGTGCACGTGGGTGGGGGCGTGCATGCCACAGCACAGGGGTGGGGCTCAGAGGATAGTTCCCCGCTGGAGTTGGTCCCTCCTTCCATGTGAACCCCCCCTAAAAAAAAATCGAAACAAACAAACTCAGGTGATCAGAGTTAGTGGCAAGCACCTTTATCCACTGAGCCATCTTGCTGGCCCGATTTAGAACTTCTGATCCTATGTGTCACTCCCACGCCCAGGATTAGAGGCATGAGCCCCACAGCTAGCTGAGGAGATGCTTGGTATGGAACCCAGGCCTAGAGCACGCTCAGGAAGCTACAGCCCTAGCCCTATAATCCTCTCTCTCTTCCCCACCCCGTCTTTTCTTCTGTTTTGGTTTTTCGGGATAAGGTTCTCTGTGTAACAGAGCCCTGGCTGTCCTGGACTTGCTTTGTAGACCAAGCTGGTCTGGAGCTCACAGAGGTCCACCTGCCTCTGCCTCCCGAGTGCTGAGATTAAAGGCAGGCACCACCATGCTTGGCTTTCTTTCTTTCTTTCTTTCTTTCTTTCTTTCTTTCTTTCTTTCTTTCTTTCCTTCCTTCCTTCCTTCCTTCCTCTCTCTTTCTTTTCCTTCCTTCCTTCCTTCCTTCCTTCCTTCCTTCCTTCCTTCCTTCCTTCCTCTCTCTCTCTCTTTCTTTCTGATACAGTTTCTTGCAGGATGTAATTACAAACCTATAATCCTAGTACTCAGGAAGCCAAGATAAAATTTTAAAAAAAAAAGTCAGAATATAAAACCAACTTCAGTTATATAGCAAGTTTGAGGCCAGCCTGAGCTACATGGAGACCTGACTCAGCGGAGGTAAGGTTCTAATTCTCTTTCCCAGGGGACCCAAAATCCTGGGTTTAGATATTCCTCCTGCCTCATCCTCACAGAATAACTGTGACTGAGCTATAGTTGTGCTGCTCAGTTCATCATGATTCTCTTACTTGGAGAGACGGTCCAGTGGTTTAAGAGCACTTGCTGCTCTACCAGAGGAGCCACGTTTGGTTTCTAGAAGCCACATCCGGTGGCTCATAACTGTTTGTAACTCCTGCTCTAGCGGATCTGACGACCTCTGGCCTCAGCAAACACCCACACTCATGCGCACATACCCATGTGCAGGCACACAACCTACACATAATTAAAAATAATAAAAATAACTCTTAAAAATACATTTCTATAATTTTATACTTCGTAGTCTAATCACAAAAACACTATTTGACAGTGTAGCTCAGAGGTAGATTCTCAAGGCCCTCAGTTCAATCCCAACACTGCAAAAAAGTTTCTTATTTAAAAAAAAATATGTATTTTTAACCGGACCTAGTGATACAGGCCTGTACCCAACCTCAGGAGGCCGAGGCAGGAAGATCAGAAACTTGAAGCCTGTCTGAGCTGCAAAGTTTCCGGCAGCCTAGGCTGTCTCAATCTATCCAATGAAAACGCCTACACGCCTCTTCTGAATTCCACTGTGTAACAGCCTCCTTGATTAGTACTCAGAGGCTTTGGGTGAGCTCTCGTCCCATCACTTACGAGCTGCGTGGAATCAGATGCTTTGTCTCCCTGGTTGTTGTCTCAACTGAAAATAAAACCAATACATTTGCCACAGAAACTGTGTCAAGGGACTCAGTACGGCGTGCAGGTTGGGACTCATGCTTTTCAATTAGACAGCCAGGCAGTTGACTAAAGGAGCTTTGCTTGGAAAAGCACAGAATTACTGACAAGGTGAAAGGGAGGTGTGGACCCAGCCTGTGGAAGGACCAGGTACCGTTACCCCATACCTGTACTTTGGAGGCACTGGCAGGTGAATCGTAAGTTCAAGGTTATCCTCAGTTACCTAGCAAGTTCCAGGCCAGCAAAGCATACATTCAAAAGTGTGAAAGTGTCTATTAATTGCATTTTGTTTTGTTTTAGTTGGTTTTGTTTTGTTGGTGGGTTGGTTGGTTGGGGTTTTTTGGTGTTGTTTTTGTTTGTTTTTATAACAGGATCTCACTACATAGCTGTGGCTGACCTGGAACTTTTTTTTTTTTTTAAGATTTCTTAATTTATGTATATAAGTGTTACCTCCCTGTATGTCTGCGTACCATGCCGCAAAGGAGGTCAAAAGTGGGCATAGATGCCCTGCGGCTGGAGAGATGGATTGTTTGTAAGCCACTGTCTGGGCACTGAGAACCAAAGGGGGTCTTCTGCATGGACCAGTGCTCTGCACCCCTGAGTCACCTCCTCAGCAGTTTCCTGGAACTTCAGGTGTGGTCCAGACTGGCGTCCAACCTGTGGTGATGCTCTTGTCTCTGCCTTCCAGGTACCGGGCATACCAGTGTAACCACCGCCCCAGGCAATTTCTGACTTCCCCACCCCACCACAAACAAATGACTGGAAGGACTCTCACACCCTTTTGAAAAGCTAACTCATCTAAACTGCCAGGCAGTTGGTTCCGTGGTAGATTTTTTTTTTTTTTTTTGTTGCCTGGTATATACAAGGCCCTATAGGTC
>NW_026595422.1:0-15649 GCF_907164565.1 Psammomys obesus | reverse complement strand
GACTTGGATTCCTCCCATAATGCTGAAAAGGAAAGAAAAAAAAAAAAAGTCGCTAAATGAGAGTCAGATTTTTGCCATTAAGAAACTATCAGTTTAATGGGATATGCAGAACTGACTAAAGAGAAAAGCTTTAACAAAAAACCCAAAGCATGAGTCTTTGCACCTTGACCCCTAGAGTTAAATACACAGGTATATATTATAGATAAATAGATTAAATGCAAATTGCAGCCACGTCAGGGAAACCTCACAGGCTCAGGGCTTCCAACAAGCATCTCAAGAATCTCTTCCTGGGCCTGGAGAGGTGGCTCGGTGGTTGAAAGCACTGGCTGCTCTTCCCAAGGCTCCAGATTCAATTCCCCGCACCCCCATGGTGGCTCACAGCCATCTGTAACTCTAGTTTCAAGGATCCAGCGCCCCCTTCTGGCCTCCACAGGCACCAGCCACTCACATGGTATACAGGCAAACATTTATAGACATAAAATAATAAAATAAAATAAAGAGCAGGGTTAAGGGCACTTCCTCCTCTCTGAGTTCAATTCCCAGCCCCTGACACCCTCTTCTGGCCTCTGCAGGCACCTGTACACATGAGGCATACTCTTACACAAACACACACACATAAATGCAACAATCCTTTAAAAGAAGAATCTTTTCCTAAGGGTTTTAAATACAAAGTAATGAAACAGATTTGGCCAATGTATACTGGATACGTGTATTGAAATATTGTATGTGGGCCAGTGAGATGGCTTAACCGTCAAAGGAGCTTGCTGCCTCGTCTGAAGACCTGAGTTCAATCCCCAGAGCCCATGTCCTGGAAAGAGAGAACTGACTCCTTCAAGTTCTCCTTTGACCTCCATGCACACATACACACACACAAAAACAAACAAAAAAACAAAACAAAACAAAAAAAAACACACTAAACAATGTTTTTAAAAAGAAATATCACACATATTCCATAAATGTATACGCTTACTCTACGTTTGGAGGAAACTTTGGAAAGCACGTTGAAGGAGAGGGCTGTGCCCACTGCTTTGGTGCATCAATTGCTGTTACACTCCACAGGTGTGGTAATTAATAATCACCAAGCGTCAGTACTTAACGCTTAGTCTAGAAGGCATTCGATCGAAAATTGAACCTGGGTTCTTGGAAACATCTTCAGAGGCGAGAGTCTCTTCAGGCTCTCTGCCTTCCCGTGCCCACCAGCTCCTCCATCCCAGGATTTTGTCCATTGTAAATTAAACATTTAAAAAAATAATTTTTAAAATCAAACGTCTCAGAATAAAGTGGGTTTGGTTTTGGCCCGGTCATTGTTTTGCCAACTTTTCCTTTCTTTCTTCAATTTATTTGACACAGCATCTCACTGGGTAGTCTTGCTAGGCTCGGCTTGCTGTGTAAGGCCAGGCCTTGAACTCATAGAGGTTTGTTTGTTTTGTTTTTGAGACAAGGTCTCGTGGCTGCCTCTATCATCCAGGTTCTGGAGTCTATTCATGTGTCACCATGCCCAGTTTTATGCTCCTCCAGAGATCAAAGCTAGGATTTCCTTCATGCTGGGCCAAGTACCCTGCTAGCTGACCTACACCTCTGGTCCCTGGCAACTGATTTTTATCTTCTCTTTTGTGTTTGCAAAACAAACAAACAAACAAACAAACAAAAAACAGAAGTTCTGTCGTACCTTGAAAACACGGAACTTCCCCACTCTTCCCTCCTTTATTCTACAGCTCTTTCACTGCTCCATCAACCTTTGCTAACTGGCCCTCCATTGCGGCTCCTTTTCTCTCTGTCCGTCTTCGGCTTCACACTTTCCTCTCGCCTTTCTTTTGCGTGACCAAATGCCTATGCTTTGTTATTGCTTGGTGTCCTTATCTTCTCCACACTTTCTGTGGGCATGTGTGCATCAGTATGTGCTGTGTACAGGTGGTGTGCGCACGTGCGCGTGTGAAGGCGTGCAGCCCATGAGGAGTCATTCCCTGTCACATCCCACCTCACTTCCCGCACCTGGAGCCACGCTTGACCATCCCAACAGCGCATGTGTTGCAAGTGTGAGGGTCACCACATCCAGCATTGTGTGTCGTACTGGGGATTCGAACTTGGGTCCTCAGTTTGTGCCCCGAGGACTCTTACCACTGAGCCATCTCTCCAGTTCTCTCCACACATTCTGGTGATGATGAGGATGGAACCATGGCCTTATGCATTGAGGAGAGCTACATCTCCAGTGATGAAGTCTCGCTTTCATCTGAACTAATGCTGGAGTTAAAGGGATTGATAAAAAAAATGTCCCCTCCAGGGGCTGGAGAGACAGCTCAGCGGTTAAGAGCACTGATTGTTCTTACGGAGGTCCTGAGTTCAATTCCCAGCAACCACAGATGGCTCACAACCGTCTGTAAAGGAATCTGATTTTCTCCTGTGGTATGCATGAAGACAGCACACTCATATACATAAAATGAATAAATAAATCTTAGCTGGTCGTGGTGGTCCACGACTGTGATCCCAGCACTGAGGGAAGCAGAGGCAAGTGGATCTCTGTGAGTTTGAGGCCAGCATGGTCTATAAAGCTAAGGCTACACAGAGAAACCCTGTGTCAAAAAGCAAACAAACAAACAAACAAACAAACAAAATCCTTCAGAGGTTGGATGGATGCTTTCCTGGTGTTCTGAATAGAAGCAGCCTCCTCAGGCTCCCCATAAAGTTCACCTTTACTTTCTCTAACCAAACTGAGTTGAGCCTACTCTATGCCTAACTTTCTTGTACTGTGCCTCAGATTCAAGAACATTCTCTTCTCATTCTTGAGCGAATACAGTCTCGAAACTCAAGTGTGAACACTGTTCTCTGGAGCTCTGTGCACACTTTCTCTTGATGTTCTGACTCAGAGGAAGCTGGTGCAAACCCAGCTGGTCTCCCTGCTGCGCCAGCGAACTGGTGATGACATCAGGCAGGGTGTGCTGTTAACCACAAGCTCCTGACACTTTGCTTCAGAGTGCTATCGGCTGCCTGGCTAAAGGCTGCACACCTGCCCGGGAGGCGAGGTGAATATGCTCTTCCTCCTGTACTGAAGGGGCTGTGTCACAGTGAAGAGAGGGAAGACTGAGAGAAAACAGATGGGAAGATGGAAAAGCATCGGAAAAGGGAGCCTAGGATAGGAGAGTAAGGGCAGGGTGACACCAGGACAATGGAACGAACTGGGGAGCAGATAGGAGTTCTCAAATTCCAAATTAAAAAAGAGAAAGCATAATGGGCTTCCCTGAGAGATTAGGACACTTAGAGTGAAATGGAAGGAGATGGGAAGCACGGGGAGAGGAGGCAGGCCTGCCTGTGAGGATTAGACAGAGCACTTTGGAGCCAGAGGCATAACATGCAGCCATTTAGCCAGGGCTGGTGGTACAGCCTGGAATCCTAGCACCGAAAGAGGCTGAAACAGGAGGATGCCAAGCTTAAGCTTTGTCTGGGCAACTTAGTAAAACTGTCTCAAATTTTATTTATTTTTGTTCTTTTTTTTTCAAATTTTATTTATTTATTGATTGTTTGTTTACTTATTTAGTGTGGTGTGTTGGTTTCTTGTTTGTTTTGTTTTGTTTATTGTTTGGTTATTCTTTCTTTTCTCTGTCTCTTTTTTTTTTTTTTTTTTTTGAGACAGGGTTTCTCTGAATATCTTTGGCTGTCCTGGAACTCACTCTGTAGACCAGGCTGTCCTCGAATTTACAGAGATCCCCCGCCTCTGCCTCTCGAATGCTGGGATTAAAGGTGTGTGCTACCACTGCCTGGCTTCAAATTTTATTTTTAAAAAAAGTAAAAAGAGGTGCTGGAAAGATGGCTCAGAGGTTAAGAGCACTGGCTGTTCTTCCAAAGGTCCTGAATTCAATTCCCAGCAACCACATGGTGGCTCATAACCATCTATAATGAGATCTGGTGCCCTATTCTGATGTGTAGGCATACATGCAGGGAGAACACTGTATAAATAAGAAATGAATATTTTTTTTTTTAAAGGTTAAAAGAGGCTTAGGGACATAGTAAATGCAATGCCCTGAGTTCAGTCCCCAGAACTGAAGACAGCAGACAGACAGAGAACCTTTTGGCAAAGATGGACGCCTTGTATTTTCACTAAGCAAGCATCAGGGAAAGTGTCATGTTAGGTTTCTCTGAGAGAGAGTGACAGGTGGCCACAGTATTTTGAGTCTCTTCCCCCTCTGTGCAGCCCTCCCCCTTCCTTTTTAAAAACCAGCCAGGCATAGCCAAAGCAGCCCTCAGAGGACGACTTCTGGGCAGAAACCAAGAAGGGAAAAGCAAATGTTGTTTATATAAATAGACGCACAGAGCCCGCCACTTCCTGTTAACAAACTGAGCTTCGGCTCACCTCAAGCCCTCACGGTTTTTACACGTGGGCTGGTAATGGTGGATGCTTTTATTCAATCTGTCCAATCGCTGTGAGTTAGGGTCTTGCTTTTCTCCTCAAGCCTCGGTCCTGCAGTTGCCTTATCTTTGATAATCTTAAACAACCTGGCTTAAACTGGGCATGGCAGGGCAAGCCTGTAATCCCAGTGTTTGGGAGGTGAAAGAAGGAAGGTCATGAGTCTAAGGTTATCCTTGACTACATGTTGAGTTAGAGTCAAGCCTGGGCTACATTAGTTCCTGTCTTACCACCACCCTCCAAATTAAAAAAAATTAACCTGAGTTACACCTAAAAGACTTTTGGATATTAAGGTATCAAGTACATTATATACCATCTCCTAATTTGTTTTGTGTCTCAGTGGACAAGCATGAGGAGTTACAGTGAAAGGTAATAAGAACAGCACAGAAAATTGTTTCCTCTCTTCATATAAAATGATGTACACATATCCACCTGTTGTTCTGTGTGTAAGTGTGCCCAGGTGTGCACACTTGCCTTTGCATGCACCTGTGGAGGTCAGAGGTCAACTTTAATAAGCGTCATCCTCTGTCTTTCTCCGCATTAGTCTTTGAGGCAGAGTCTGTCTCAGAACCTGGAGCTCACTGTGTGAACAGGACTGGCTGGCCAGTGAGGTCCTGGATCCACCTGTTTCTGATCTGCCAGCACTAGGGCTATAGGCGTGAGCTGTCACATCCAGCTCTCATGTGGGTGCCAGGGTCTGAACCCAAGCCTTCAGGAGGCACATCAAACTTACCAAGTATACGATATTAGCATCAAATCAATATTTTATGGAAAACAAGGAACCTTTTGTTGTTGTTTGTGTTGTTGTTGTTGTTTTCCAAACAGAGTTTCTCTGTGCAACCCTGGCTGTCCTGGAACTCATTCTTTAGACCAGATTGGCCTCGAACTCAGAGATCTACCTGCCTCTGCCTTCCAAGTGCTGGGGAAGATACCTTTTTTTAAATGTTCATATACAAGCATAAAAGAGTCATGTATGACCCACAGTTTATTTTTTAAAGGGGATTAAAAATGTGATAATGAGTAGCAGCAATTTAACTTTAAGAGCAACTAGTTTGGGCTGGGGAGATGACTTTGTGGTTTAGAGCACTGACTGCTCTTCCAGAGGACCTCAGTTCAAGTGCCAGCACCCACTCCTTATGGCGGCTTAGAACTAACAGCTCCAGGCCATCCAGTGCCTCCTTCTGGCTTCGGTGGGCACTGAAAACCTGTGGTGTTCAGAATACATGTATGCAAAACACCCACAGACATAAAAATTAACAAATCACAAATGAGGGGGAAAGTATTAGAAAAGTAAAAGAGCAACAGCGTGGGGGGGGGGCACTTTAATACCAGCACTAGGGAGGCAGAGGCAAGTGGATCTCTGTGAGTTCAAGACCACCCTGGTCTACAGGGTGAGTTCCCTGACAGCCAGGGCTACACAGAGAAACCCTGTTGATAGATAGATAGATAGATAGATAGATAGATAGATAGATAGATAGATAGATAGACAGAGGCAGGCAGGCAGACAGATAGACAGCAACTAGTTTGTCAGAGGTAATTTCTATTTGAATAGCATCAAAAAACTGTGCTTTTGTGTGTGGCCACATCTGACATCAGCTGAGATTTCACGGTTACCACCTGTCTGTGCACGGTAGCGCAAGCCTGTAATCAAAGTCCTTGGAAGCCCTGAGGTGGGAGGATCCAATTTTGAGGCCAGCCTCCCCTACATAGAGGAAGAATCGAGGGGCAGAATCTAGTTAGGAGAGCACTCGAGTAGTGTGTGTGTGTGAAGTCCTGAAGTCAATTTCCAGTACTGAATAGTTACTTGGATTGGCTCCTCCGGGAAGCGTAGTATAGTTTTGTATCCCCTTTATGCATAGGATAGCATAGTATAGTATATACGTATGCGATGACAGGTGTGTACCCTATACCTGGCAACCACAAACACCCTTTGCATACTGTGTGCCTTATGCAGTGCTGGGGATAGAACTCGGGGCCTTGTGGACGCCGGGCAAGCGCTCCGCTACTGAATTCCCATCCTTTATAATTTAAACACACACATTTATTTTCTTTTATTTTATGTGTATGGCTGTCTTGCCTGCACGTGTGTCCGTGTACCATGTGAGTGTAGTGCCTGAGGAGGCCGGAAGAAAGTGTCTGACCTCCAGAAACTAGGGTTACAAACGGTCGTGAGCCACCAGGTAGGTGCTGGGAACAGAACCCAGGTCCTCGAAGGAGCAACAGGTGCTTTAACTTCGGACTCATATCTTCAGCCCTCCACTCTTCTTTTTTTTTTTTTTAAGGTAAACTCTCACTGTATAGCTTTACCTGACATGTGACAGGCTATGTAGACCAGGGTGGCCTGGCCTGGAACTCACAGAGATCCTCTCCCTCCTCGGGGTTGAATCAAAGGATTGTGCCACCATAACCAGCCTCCCTTGTAATGTTTTTACAATTCTTAGCCAGCCTCATCAAGTTGCAGGACTAATGTCCTGCTTCAGCCTGGAAACCAGGAGTGCAGGCGGCCTGAGTAATCACTTCCTCACACCAACTCTGTTTCTTTTTAAATTCGAATGTCAGGTATGCCTTACAATGACATACTTTTTAATTTTTTTTTCTTTTCAAGCTTTTATAAATTTTCTTTAAAAAATCTGCTTTCCATTTTAGTATAGATTGCACCCCTCTTTTCAGGGGCAGGAAGCCTCTTAGTGTTTTGGAAACCTGTCTGCTGTAGCCTTTAGTTCCCCCACAAATGCCTGCTCCTTAGCTTTTGATGGAGTGTGATGTCTTGGTTTTTTTTCCCTCCTACACTCATTTGTTTTTCCTTCCTCTTTCCAGGGGTACCTGATGCCTTTGTTGCCCTGGTTTATGGCCTTTCTCTTCTGCTTGTATACAGGATAACTGAGTGCAGCTGACCATTAATGGCCTCGATCATCCTTGTAGCCTTTCTCTGGCTAATCAGTTCCTGGAAGTCTTTTGAGTTGTTCAAGTTTTAAAAATTTTTAACTTTGCTGTTTTTAATCATGTCTCTGCCTGGATGTGTGCACATGAATGCAAGTGCCCACAGAAGCTGTGTCGGGTTTCCTGGTGCTGGAGATGCAGCTGGTCGGAAGCCACCTGACCCGGGTGCTGGGAATCAAACTCAGGTCATTCGGAAAAGCAGCCAGTGCTCTGAACTGCTGAGCCAGCTATCTAGCCCCTGGGGATTTTCTTTTTCATTTTTTTTTAAATGGAGGTGAAATTCATATAATGTATAATGAATCTCTTTGTAGGGAGAGAATTGTGATAGTCTGGCAGTATTAGCCCAGGCTGGCCTCCGATTTACAGTCTACCTGCTTTAGACCTCTGAGTGTTAAGATTATAGGAGTGTGCCACAAGCTTAGCGAAATGAGCCATTCTGAAATGCATGATTCACTGGCCTGACCCTGGAATGCCCCTCACAAGCTCATGTCTCCAGTTGATGGTACTATTTGGGGAGGTGTTGGAAATGCTGGGAGGTGGAGTTTAGCCAGAGGAGGTGGATTCCCAGGGTCAGACCCCCAGTGGGTCCTTGGGGGGGTCACCCCTGTTCGCTTCCAGTCTGTTCTCTGGGTTAACTGACTTGTGGTGAACCTCCTGGACCACACCCTCCACACACTCCGATCCATGAACTGAGATGCTCCGCCCCACCCTCACTGCCTCAACAGACTGAATCTCCCCCGAAACTGTGAGCCAAGCCAGCTTTCCTTCTGAAAGTTGTTTCTGTGAGGTGTTAGGTCACAGTGACTCAAAAATAGCTACTTCAAGTTAATTCACCTTAATGTGTAGCCAACACCTTGGTTTATTAGAAAACAGTTTCCTTACCCCAAAAGAAAGCCTCATACCAATCAAGCAATCACTTCCTAGCGTGGCTTCTCCCTATCCTGGGTAAAACCAGCCTGTTTTCAGCCTCTGTGGACTTAACTATTCTACATACATCATATAAAGGTAAATCCTGTGTTTCTTATGTCTGTGCCCTTCTGTGTCTCTTTAATCAAGATTTTAGGATTATCCATACGGGACAAAAGTAATAATTGTAGAGCAAGTCTTTCAAGCAGGAGAATCTGGGTTCTATTTCTTTTTACAATGCAGCCATTTTCCCTTTTAGTGTAAAGTAACTTTATGTATGTATGGAAGGTTGGACCACAATGAGTAAAATAGCAAAATGCTGGAGTGTGCTGAAAAGGCTTGTGGTGTACCATCATCAGTATCATCATCATCATCATCATCATCATCATCATCATCATCATTTTAATTAAGCTGAGGTGCTGAGGTAACAAGGAGTGCTGGTTAGACAAGTGAGTGCTGGTAGGGAAGCTAAAGGCCGAGGGTAGAGTTCATGGGGGTGGGGGGGGGGCTCACAGGGAGGAGAAGCCAGGGTCAGTTTGTGCAGAGATAGTTTACGAGTGGCTGATACTGATTAGCTGCCTCTCAAATCTCGTCAAGGATGCTGAATTTTAATAAGAGTAAGAGTAAGGGTTTAATGGGCAGTGCTTGAACGGATTATCATAAAAGAATGGCAAGGGTCAGCACAGACTCGAGAAAAAATAAAATATAGGAGAAAAAAATAATACTTTGCAGACCAGGAATGGGGCTACAATCGGGATGTAAAGTGAAAAAAATATTAAAAAATTTAAATTAAAAAATGATAAACAATCAAACAAAAAAGAAAAAGGGATTTGCAAAACAGTTTGAGCTTCCCCGAGCAGACGGTGGCCTGATTTCAATGGCAGTTGGGGACAATTTAAGCAGCCATATCCCTAGAATGAAGACTGTGACTCTACATATTTCTACCATGCAATGCTTTCTTTAGGAACCACACCTTTATCCTCCCGGGGGCTATTTTTGTCAAAACGATGCCAGCCAGTCGCTCCGCCATCCCTTACACTGAACCTCTGAGCAGAGATTCTTTTGACCCAGGTCTTTGGGTCGCACTTGCTCACACAGAGAACCTGTGTGAGAGGTTCCACAGAGGCCTGTGGGAACCCAGAGTGTGTGGAGCAGCTCTGGCTTCCCCCAGCATCTCAGCCTGTCGAAGAGCTCACCAGCCTGGGGCCTGGGTCAGCAATCAAGAGCATGGACTGCTCTCTCCGAGAGACCCGAGCTGGACTCCCAGCATCCAGGCTAAGCAGCTCACAAACATCTGTGATCTGAGCTCCAAAGAATCTTGAGGGTGTGAGAATACCCTCACACCAGCATCTAAAAGGACTCATTCTATATGTATATTTAGATAATCGTGGACTTTAGGGCAGGGGGAGATTTTGGAGTTCTCACGTGCCAATAATTACCAAAATTCCTTTCTAAGCTGATTATCTGCTTTGGAAGTATCACATTGTCAGGAAGGCAGGGTTTGAAAGGCATTAAAAGCTAGCTGGATCAAAATCAGAAGGGATTAGATGCTGGAATCCGAAATTTATGTTCTCACAAACATGGAAATTGGAGAGTGTCTGGTCCTTCCTTCCTTACACTTCATTACTGATAGACAAAAAAAAAAAATTCCCTTTTTTTTTTCAACTTCCCAAGTTGTGACTGTTTATTAACTGACCAGATCACCTTAGTCCGTCCGTCCAAAGAGCCCGTTTCTCTGCTCTTCCCTGCCGCCAAGATCTTCACCTCCCACAAAGCGAGTCGTCTTTTTCTTTCTTCCACCTCGTGGAGAAGACAGTTTGACTAAAGACAGTTTGACCACGTCCCATGAGACCACGAACTTTGATGACAGGGCCTTTTTTTTTTTTTAATTCCTAGCCAGCCTTATAGCGCAGAGTTCCCTGCATTGGTCTGCTGTGTGCTGGGACGACAGATGTGTTGCCAGTGTGCCAATGCGTTTCGGGTCTTTTGAAATAGCTTGTCTCCTAAATAAATCATCTACTAAGGGAGCATTTGGGCACCGGAGGGTGGTGAAGAGCACACCCTGTTTTTGTGAAGAAGCCAAGTCTAATTCCCACATTGAATTGCTCACTACTGTATGCAGCTTAGCTCTAGAGGGTCCTACACCCTCTTTTGGCCTCAATGGCCCTGTACTCACATGCACAAACATATATATATATATATACATATATATGTACATATATATGTATGTATATATATTGCCTGGCACTGAGGGTTTTGTTAGCTAGTTCATGGCTCCTGAAGTTACCATGTGAAATAATTTCAAATATATATGTATGCCTATACATGTATGATACTATATATATATATTATACAGAATATATTATATATCACATATTATATGATACATGATTATATATTGATATATATATTATCATCAATATCATCAATATTATATCAATATATAATCAATTGATATTGATTATATATATATAATCACATACATAATTATATGTTATATAATATATGGCATATGACATGTAACATATAATTCCATGTGTTATATGATATATAACGCATATATAATGTAATTGTAATATGCATGTATATGTTATATATATGCATATTACAATTTAAAATACATATATGGGTATTTTAATTTTTAATAATTTATAATATGCCATATATTTATATATATGTATATAAAATTATAAAATAATAGGTCTCTATGGCTTCTGCAAACATCCTTAGTGTTATTTATCCTTCCTCCCCCTCTTCTTCCATATCACCCTCCTTTTTCGCTCCGCAGTTAAGTCCCTGCTCCATTTTTGCTCTTTTCTCCTTCATAGCTCCTGTGTCCTGCTGCCCCCTACCGCAGCACCTCCTCCAATGGTCCCTTTGTACTTCACTGGCTTCTACAGTCACTCAAGTTACACACATGAAACATCTACTGCACATCCCTGCTCCTAACCCTCAGGGAACATTTTAGAAAGATTGTGGGAGCCTGGGGACCAGGATGACTGCTGCAAAAACAGTGTCCTGGACAGGGCTGGACAGGGCTGGACAGGACATGTCACATTCCTGAACTCATAGCAGTATGGCTTCCTGTACCAGACCTGCAAAGGCCACGGTAGGTCATGGAAGAAATAGCCACAAGGTACAACCCCTAGATGAAGAGCTACATGGGCAGCCAGTGGCTGCTGAGATGCGAGAGGAGCAAGGTCTTTCCTGGGGACAGGAACCCAGTTCTAAGTGGTCAGCCCTAACTCACATGCAAAAAAGGGCAACCCTACTTGGAACTCTGTAGAGTGTGTGTGTGTATGTGTGTGTGTAAAATAATAATGATAGAACTTGATATCGTGGAACATGCCTTTATTCATAGCACTTGGGAGGCAGATGCAGACCGATCTTTGTGAGTTCCAGGCCAGCCAGGACTCCATAGTGGCTTCCTATCTCAAAAAAGCAACAATAACCAAAACAGAAATTACAAAAGTAAGAAGCCGTGAGATTGAGAGGGGGTGGGAGGTCATGAGAGGTTGGAGGGGGAGCAAGAGGCAGAACTAATGCAAATACATTTCTCAATTTTTAAGTCAATATTTAGGGTATTGAAGAGATGGCTCAGAGTTTAAGAGCACTGGTTGCTCTTCCAGGGGTCCTGAGTTCAATTCCCAGCAACCTCATGGTGGCTCACAGCCATCTATACTGGGATCAGATGCCCTCTTCTGGTATGCAGGTGTACATGCAGGCAGAACACTGTACACATAAAATAAATAAATAAATCTCAAAACAAAACAAAACAAAACAAAGAGTGAGTGCTGTTCCTACAGAGCACCCTTTCAGTTCCCATCACCCACATCAGGACCCTCACACCCACCTGTGACTCCAGAGCCAGGAGCTCCAACACCCACTCTGCCCTCCATGAGCACCTACACTCACAGTCATATACCCCAAACAGTCTCACAATTAAAAATAAAATAAGTTAATTTAAAAAGTTCAAGTTTAGCACTTAGGACGCAGGGGCAGGGCTGTCTCTGTGAATCTGAGGCTAGCCTGGTCTACATAGTGAGTTCCAGGCCCAGGCCTTCATATATATATATGAAGGAAGGAAGGCAGGAAGGCAGGAAGGAAGGAAGGAAGGAAGGAAGGAAGGAAGGAAGGAAGGAAAGCTAATTTGGGATGCTGGAAAGATGATACAGCTATTAGATCTTCCAGAAGATCTAAGTTCGGTTTCCAGGATCCAACAAGAGTGTAACTCCAGCTCCAAGGGATTCCCATGCCTTCTTCTGGCGTGTGCTCATGAGTGTGTGCACGCGCACACACACAGACACACACACACACAAAACAAGCAAGCAAGCAAGCAAGGGAACAAACAAAAACAATAGTTACAAGTAAATATTTCTGGTTGGCAAGATGGCCACGCAGATAAAAGCGCTTGCTTGTAAGCCCGACAACGTTAGTTTGACCCCAGGACCCATAAGTTGGAAGGAAGAGCCAACCCCATAAATTGTCCTCTGACCTCCACATGTGCATGGTGGGATATGAACACATGTGCACAGGAATAAAATAAATAATGTTTTGTTTTGTTTTGTTTTTTTTCAAGACAAGGTTGGTATGTGTAGCCCTGGTTGTCCTGAAACTCACTTTGTAGACCAGGCTGGTCTGGAACTCACAGAGATCTGCCTGACTTTGCCTCCTGAGTGCTGGGATTAAAGGTGTGCACCACCACCACCACCACCTGGCCCTGTAATTTTTTAAAACTAATATTTAAAATGTTTTAGCTGGATGTTTTGGCTCATGACTATAATCCCAGCACTTTAAGGACGGAAGCAGAAGAACTGCCATTTGTTTAAGGCCAGCCTCAGCTAATCAGAGAATTCCAGGCTAACCTGGGTTCCATAGGAAGAGTTTTTCTAAAATAAATAAATAAAGAAAAGAATTCTAAAAAATAATTATTTCAACTTTCTGAGACTCAGTTCTCATGCCTGATAATTGCTGGGGTTCCCTGTCTTTTCATCCCCAGTGCTAGAATAAACCCTTGGCCTTGCACATGCCAGGCAAGTACTCTGCCACTGAGCTACACCCCAGTCTAAAATTTGGGGTAATTCTTACCTCTTGGGTTTAAGTGAGATGATGATGCAATGTACTTTGAGACAAAACCTGGTTTAGAGTAAGTTCCCAATCTAGGTAATCTGTCAATATCTCTCTCGTGTGTGAAAAAAGATGCCATTAGGTGGCATTAGAAAAAATCTGGGAAAGCCAGGTGTGGTGGGCACGCTCCTTTATTTGTAGCACTTGGGAGGCAGAGGCAGGCAGATCTCTAAGTTTGAGGCCAGCCTGGTCTACAGAGTGAATTCCAGAACAGCAGAGTCTACACAGAGAAACCCTGTCTTGACAATACAAACAATACATCCCCACTCACCCAAACCAACCAACAAGCAAACAAACTGAAAACGAGACAAAACAAAAGCAAAAACATAGTGAGACCCTGCCCCAAGATAGAAAAAGAACGTTAAGTGGAGACAGGACTCAAATCTGGGTGTGTTTGATTATGAAACCTTCTTCTATTACTGCTTACTATTTATTTTTTTAAAAATTTATCTTTTAAAACTTTAGTGTGTGTGTGTGTGTGTGTGTGTGTGTGCCAGGTACATGCTGTTTCTGTGGAGGTCAGAAGAGGGAATGGGATCCCCTGGACATGGAGATACAGGTATCATGAACCACCTGTCTTGGGCCCTGTGAAAAAAACAGAATATGTCCTTAACCACTGAGCCATCTCTCCAGCATCTACTTTTTAAAAAACAAAGCAAAACAAAACAAAATCTGGGTGTCAGGATTAAAGTTGTGTGCTGATAGGTCTGGCCTGCTTTCATACTTTATGTTCCCCCTTTTTAAATGTAGATTCTGCATATGAGAGAAAACATTTGTCTTTCTGAGTTGTCTTATCTCACGTAACATAACGAATGAGCTCCCTCTCTAGAATTGCAGACAGAACTGCGATAGTTACAGGCTGGATAGAAATCAAACCTGGACCTCTGGAAGAGCAAATAGTGCTCTTAACCGCTGAGCCATCTCTCCAGCCCTGTTGTGTCTTTTCTTGGCGATCTCCCTGGAGTGAGATGGAAACTAAACATAGTTTTGCTTTTCGTTTCCTTGATTGCAAAACAGTGAACGTTTCCCATATGTTTATTGACCATTTGTACTTTTTAAAAACGTAGTACACTTTTAGTTAGAGAGAGACAGTGTGTGTGTGGGGGCATGTAAGTGTGTGTCTGAATATAGAGGTCAGTGGACGACTTGCAGGAGTTGGCAGGCTCCTCCTACCATGTGGGTCCCAGGATGGAGCTCAGGGTGGTTTCAAACTCTCCATAGTCCACTTGCCTCAAGCTGTTGGGGTTATAGGAATTAGCCACCACGCTTAGCTGGAAGCCTTTTAATTTCATATCACCCCATTTGAAAATTCTTTTTTTTTTTTTTCCTCTTAAGACAGCCTGGCTGCCCTTGAACTCACCCTGTGGCTAAAGATGACTTTGGACTTTCAGTCCTCCTGCCTCCACATCCCTCATAGACCTAAGCTTTTGATAACTACCTGTTTACAGTTCTTTGGTCTCTGAAAGTGTCCTGGGCAGCCCAGCGGTAGAAGCTGAGTAATTCTCGTACCTATTTAGAGGGCTGTCCCTCAACTTTTCATGCCCCAGAGGAATGCAGTAAACCTCCCTGGCAGTAAAGTGAGAAAAACAAAAATCGGGGAATGCAGAAGTTGAAGCAATCCAAAAACCACACTTTCACCCACACAAGGCCCTTTTTGGATCCCTTTAAAAAAACAACCAAGTATCGTATTGAACAATCTAGCTGGTGTCCAAAAATAGTGACCTGGGGGGTCAAGTCTGAGTGTGCTGGCTCTGAGGCACAGGAATGCAGGCCCTGGAGACTTCCCAGGGGCTGCCAGGCCCCCGGGCTGGCCATAATGAAACCTCACCTGTGCTTCTCACAGGGAAGGCTAGGTGGTAAACTCCAGATGTCCAAAACTCAGCTCAGCCGCAAGTGGCTCGAGTTCCAAGTCACGGTATTCTTGTTAAAAACAATGTGACCAGGCTGGGCTGCGGTTTTTCGATAGAAGCTAATGAGGAGAAAGGAAAGTTAATGAAAAAGATAAAAGTTGAAGGAAACCTCATAAAAGCGTCTTGCCGCTGCACTGGTTCCAAATTCCCGGGATCGGAAAATGCTTTTGTAATTAAGCAAGATCTCTTTCCTTCCTTTGGAAGAAGGCACACGAGAGAATTTGGCTTTCTTAGAAGTAAAGGGTTTTGCGTTTATTCGCTCCCGTTGCTTGTGTATGGTGCATGTGTGGGAGGGTATGGGCGTGCGTGTGCTACAGCATGAGTGTGGAGGTCAGAGGACAGCTTGCTGGACTAAGTTCTCTCCTTC
>NW_026595421.1:0-27531 GCF_907164565.1 Psammomys obesus | reverse complement strand
CACACACACACACACACACACACACACACACACACACACACACACACTAAATCTTTGGGGGAGTTGGAGGGGTGTTTTGTTGTTGTTGTTTATTTGGCTTTTTTTGTTGTTTTGTTTTACTTTATGTTTTCTTTATTTTGGTTCTTTGTTTCCAAGACAGAGTCTCAGTATGTCCTGGAGCTCACTCAGTAGACCAGGTGGCCTCAGACTCACAGAGATCTGCCTGCCTATGCCTCCTGAGCATGAGAATCAAGGAGGCCACTACATTTGGCTCCAAAAATAAATTTTAAAAATAAAAGTTTTAGGGTAGGTGAGATGGTTCGGTAAGTAAAGGCATTTGCCCCCATCCTGGATCCCGCCTGGTGGAAGGCAAGAACTCCTGAAATTTGTCCTCAGACCTCCACATGAACACGTACATGCACAAACTAAATAGGCATTCGTACACGTACATACTAAATAAATACAAACAAAAACGTTGGCTTAAGTTTTAGGAACCAATGGGCACAGCCTTGCAAGCCTGTATTCTGAGTACTCGGGAGGCAGAGGCAAGAGGATCAAGAATTCAGCCTCCTGCCAGGTCTCTGCTCCACAGAAGGAAAAGAAATCTGTGGGCCTGGATGGCCGCTGCAGTGCTTATGACGTTCCGAATGTAACCATCGCCGCTGAACCCTACGCTTAAGACAAGCAGGAGGAAAAACCACAGGCAAACAGAAGGCAAGCAAGTGGATCAGCAATGCACTCTTTTTCCTGTTTCTCTCAGATCCAAACGGCCCCAGGTTGACTCGAGAGAATATACAAAGGACCGCCCACACCCCGAGCATCTTTACTGGACCCAACCCAGGAGGCAGATGTTGGATACCTGGTGGGAGTGATGCTGTTGGGGGGAGGAGCTTACAAGGGCGAGCTCAAATTTGAATGCCAGGGACCAGTGCTCTGTCACACAACTGCACTGAAGCAGCCTTGCTTGAAGCAAGCTTCCTTTGGCCTCAGAATTTGAAGGAGCCAAGACCGCCACGCTGGAGACTGATATGGACAGGTAACAAGACAGTCGTGTGTGTGTGTGTGTGTGTGTGTGTGTGTGTGTGTGTGTGTGTGCACTCTAGTCCTGCAGGCTGGATGGCCTGATGGAATGCTTTGCCTGTCTGTGTGCACATTTCCTATTCTGGATCTGTCTCAGCATCCTCTGCTCGGGTCTTTTGTGTTCTGAGCATAACTCTTGAGGTTCCTCAGCTCTCTCAGGTTCTTTCTTCTCTGTGTTGCAAAGGAGACAGAAAGTCCTGACTCGTCCTGAAACCTGGACAGAGCCGGAGGTGACTTATGGAATGATAGCAAACCCTCGGGGGCTCGCAGCACGGAGGTGGTAGCAACGCCTTACTAAAAACAGTAGTGGTTGTTCTCATAATTATTTGGCAAATAGACAACATTTTAAGACTCACACGGGGAGTCATTCCTGGAATTATTTGGTGATAGTAAGGAAATCTGTACTTCTTAAAGATACTAAACGTTAGCGGGGCGCAATGGCACAGGCCTGTAATCCCAGCACTCAGGGAGGCAGAGGCAGGCGGATCTCTGTGAGGTCCAGGTCAGCCTGGTTCTCAAAGTGAGTCCTGGACAGCCAAGACTACACAGAGAAACCCTGTCTCAGAAAACAATAAAAAAAAACAAAAACTAAACATTTGAGATGAATCGCTTGCAACTCCTTACCATTACCATAGTGTCTTATTGTAAGGAGAGAATTCCGTTAAAATGAGCAATTTAATGTTGTAGGCTCGATTGTTAGACACTTTTACTGTGGCATTTTTACTGCTTAATTAATCTATGCAGAGATGTCTTAAGTTCTTGACGGCCTTTCGGGGCTCTCATATACAGCTCATGATGCCATTATCAGAGGTCTTTCTCTCATTTTCCTACCTTTACTGCCAGTGCGTGAGTCCAACCTCATTCATATACTTGAACTCAAGTCCATCTCAGTTATAAACTTTAGAATATGGGGTTAATATAGTTAATGATAGCGTGGGTGTTCTTCAGGTTCTAGGTTTTCCCTTTCTTCTTTCTTTCTTTTTTATTTCCTTTCTCCTCTCCCTCCTCCTCCTTCCATCCCCCCTCACCCCTATGAGGGACCACAACGCATGCTAGACAAATGTGCTGCCTGAAATACATCCAGAGCCCTAACAAACAAACAAACAAACAATGTTCACAGGGGGGAGGCAGACAGTGTCAACTACTTCATGAGTTTGTGGTGAGATTTTGAAAATAAATGTGAGGTCTACACCCTGATGAGGAAGGAGCAGAGAGAAATCTATGCACATAGCAAAAATGTGAAGCAAAGACAAAGACAGAGGCTGAAATTCAGAGGAAAGCAAACGAGAGGTGGCGCTGAGCTCACGGGGAGAGGGCAGTGAGTAACTCCACTGGAGGAGCCCTGTTACTCTGCCTGGATTATTTTTAACCTTTTGTGTCTGGTTTGCATTGCTAGGGAAGCAGCTAGCGTTCTGCCTCAAGGAGCACAGCTGTCTCAGCAGCTGTCAATCTACAGGCCTGAAAAAAAGCACCCAGCAAAGACCTCCCTACCTGGGAGGAACATGCTGAGGAGAGGAAACTGGAAACAGGCCCCTAGCTAGAGTTGAGGGACACAATGGATCTAGGGACCCAAAAAACAAGTCAGGATTGTGCAGTTCCGCCCACCATGGCTGGAATCTTTTCTTTTTTTCTTTTGTTTTTGAGACAGGCTTTCTCTGTGTAGACTTGGCTCTCCTAGACTCGCTTTGTAGACCAGGCTGGCCGCAAACTCACAGTGATCCGCCTGCCTCTGCCTCCCTGGGTGCTGGGATAAAAAGCATGGTGCCACAGTGGCTGGAATCTTAAGACAGAAATGGCCTATTATATCTTCCTGTGCTTTGGATATAATTCTTTTACTTGTGTCACATCCTTCTCTGCTAAAGTCCCAGGATACCTCTTCTTCATAATAGGAGCCTCCATTCCCAATACATACTCATAAACATACACATACACACACACAGACACACGTACATACACATGCTACCCACAGTATGTGGAAAAACAAAATTTTTAGGGCAGTGAGTATAGTTCTGTGGCTCAGCACTCACTAGCATGTACAAAGCTCCAGGTTCAATCCACTGCAAAGGTTTTTCCACTTTTCCTGTCTAGCTAACGCAAAGTTTAGTTAAATATAAAGGATTTATTGCTAAGAGATGAAGCGCAAACTGTTTAAACCTGGCTGGATTCAAGAAATATCTGTGCTTATTATTATATGCCGAGCTTAGTTGTGCTAAGTGTTTATTGTTGTTGTTGTTTTGAGGGGGGTCTTATTACATGGCCTGGCTGGCTCAGAATTCTCCGTGTAAACCAGGCTGACCTCCAATACACAAAGATCCACCTGCCTCTGCTTCCCGAAAAGTTCTGGGACTAAAAGTGTGTACCACCGTGCCCAGCTGCTAATGGTTTTTATATGCTAGTGAGGAACAATACACGGGGAGGCTGTACGATGATTATCACAGTAAATTATTATTTCAAAATAAAGCCATTATTGCCAGACCCTCAGACAGGACAGTCATGAATTTGAGGCCAGCTGCAGCTACATAGAGATTTCCAGGTCAGCATGGTTACACAGCAAGACCATGTCGGAAAAAAAAAAAAAATTGTCTTCCCAAAAGTCAGGGACTTATCACTTGTATTGCATTGTTACCAAAACATGTACTCAGTGATAGTACGTTGATGGCACATGAATATTCACAGTAGTGCTAACCACCATGGCACCAAAGTGGAACATACCCAAATTTCAATCCACACGTGAATGAATAAACAAAACATGCTACACCCACACAGCAGAATATTGCTTGGCAGGAAAAAGGAAGCAACTACTGATCCTTGGAGGAATATGGTAGTCACTCTGTTCAGTGAGAGAAGTCACCCAGGAAGGAGAAAATGGGATTCGTATGAAATGGCAGAAAGTTGGGATAATCTGCCTTTACAGAGAGAGGGTCAGCCGCGGCCTGGGTGAGAGGAGAAACAGCATCAAATAGCGACAGAGAAACTTTAAGAAGCCTAAGAAATGCCTTGGGCTCTAATCGCATGGCAGTCTGGGCTGTGGACCTGTGAGCACTCACAGAGCTTCAGATTTTAAGTGAGCGGAGCTTACTGTGCAAATCATAGCTCCACAACAACAAAAGTGAAAGAACGGTTTCAATTCTCGGGCATCAAAACCGTATTCAAATCTCTGAACTACTTCTCCCTCCCACCGAAGCCCCAACTCTCTGCACTTCCACCCGTCACCACGGTGTGGCAGTGCTGTCCCTACAAGTGTTGGGCGCTGTTCTATCTATCATCAGCATCTCCCAGGTCCTGGGTTATTACCAAGCACACAGCTTTAACAGCGAGTGCATGGGAAGATGGCTTTGTGGGAACAGCGCTCACCACGAAAGCAGGAGGACCCGAGTTTGGCTCCCCAAAAGCAAGCACCTGTAATCTGAGTGCTTCTAAGGCAAGACGGGAGGTGGAGACAGGAGAACGCCAGGAAGCTTGGGAGCCAGTTAGCCTACACACACACACACACACACACACACACACACACACACACACACACTCGCACGCATGCACGCATACATGCATACATACAACACAAAGATTTTTTAAATTATTTTTTAAGTGTGTGTGTGTGTGTGTGTGTGTGTGTGTGTGTGTGTCCTCAGAAGTCAGGGGTGTTGGATGCCCTGAAGCCGGGAGTGACAGTTGGTTGTGACACACCTGATATGGGTGCTGGGTCTAGAACTCAGATCTTCCGAAAGAGCCGCAGTACCTGCTCTTAACTGCTGGGCCATCTCTCCAGCCCCCCAAAAGATTTCATTTTTAAAGAAAGAGGAAGGAGAAAGGACCCCGAGGGTCTGGAGGTGGAGCTCAGATGGTGGAGAACCTGGCAGCATACACAAAGCCCTGGGTTAGGTCCCCAATGAGGGGGGGGGCGCCTGTGACTCCCAGCACCTGGGAAGTGGGGCTTCCTGCCAGCCCAAGCTATAGCAGACCTCATCTCAAAACAGACAACAACAGTAAACAAACCCAACAAAGCCCAGAAATGAAAACCCAGAGACCCAAGGAAGGGCTGTCGAGATGGCTTAGCAGGTTAAGGCACCTGAGGCCAAACCTGACCACCTGAGTTTGACTCCCCGGAACTCACATGATGGAAGCAGAGGGCCGACTTTCGAAAGCTGCCCTCTGACCTCACATCATGCACATCAACAATAATAAATAGGCATAAGTTTTTTTTAAAGACACAGAGGAAACTGTCTATCATATTTCTGCCCAAGAAGAATAGGTACTATGTAGAGATGTGATTGCAAGTCAGTGTGACCGAAACTGACCCTGTGCTTACCGAGGGAGGGGGACAGCGAGGTCGGTAGCATTCCTTTTTCTGATGCAGGACAGGACCCCCATGGAACACTGGTCTTCAAGGACCTTTCTTTTCTCAGTAGCTCAGCGGCTTTAAGATCCTGTTCTTCCTTCCTCCACCCCTCAAGTGCTGGGGTTGGAGTGGTGTGTCAGCGTGCCTGGCTGGGACGACATTTCTAGGTTTTCTTTTGCCCTGTCTCGTGGTACTGGGGGCTGGAGCTAGAGCCTCACACACGATAGACCACTGCTGTATGGCTGAGCTGTGTCCTTGCTGTAGAGTCCAGGCTGGGATCGAACCTCCAGCGATCCCCCCGAGTGCTGAGCTTACAGGCACGAGCAACCTCACCTGAGCCTTGCCAGGTTTTATGACTTGTTTTGGGAAGAGTTCCAGCTCTGCAGTGCTCTTGGGGTATTGGGATAGGAGAAGGGCAGAAGGTTAGAGAGACAGTGTCTAAGGCGGCGGTGCCCAGCACCTTTCAGTCTCAGGATGTCAGAGCTTTTTTCTGATATACTTTTTCTCAGTCCGAATAGAACTTAACAAATTTACACGATTAGTTAAATATGGAAACTGAGGAAGACAAAGTAATCAAGGGGGCTACAGAGAGACAGCTGGGCTTAGAAAGATGGCTCAGTGGTTAAGAGCACTGGCTACTTTTCCAGAAGTCCTGAGTTCCAGCAACCTCGTGATGGCTCACAACCATGTATAAGGGGGTCCAAAGCCCTCTTCTGGCCTGCAGGCGCGCATGTAGACAGAGCGTTCATACATAAAATACATAAATAAATACATTTAAAAAATAAAAATTAGCTGGCTGTGGTGGTACACGCCTGTGATCCCAGCACTCTGGGAGGCAGAGGCAGGCTGATCTCTGTGATATGAGTTCCAGGCTAGCCTGGTCTACAAAGTGAGTCCAGAACAGCCAGGACTGACACAGAGAAACCCTGCCTCTAAAACCCAAATAAACAAACAAACAAATAAATAAATATTAATTAAGGGTAATTTCCTAGTTTGCTTACTGCAGGGGGGGAGGGGTGGACCAGGGGTGCGGGATGCCTGTTGCTTCATCCTGTAGAAGACGAAATATGGTGGTGGAGGCAGAAGGAAGAGTTGGAAATACAAGGGTAAGACTGAAAAATGGGTCATTTTACATCATCCTTAGCGCGAAGACAGCTGCCGAAGGTGACTGTCGTGGGGACTGAGATAGGTTTAGGGCTCTCCCAGTGGGTCTCAGTTTGGAGCAGGGAAGGATGGATGGATTTGAGGCTGAGAGGCACCTAACTAGCACGCAGACAGCTGTAGGTTCAGCAACAACAGCAACAATAATAATAATTAGAGCTGAAGGAAGAACATGGCGACAGAGAGGCCACGCCCTGAGTTTCTTCTCTCCTTCACAGCCTTCTGATGAAGCAAAAGAAGTTTCTTTATCACTTCAAAAATGTCCGCTGGGCTAAAGGCCGGCACGAGACCTACCTGTGCTACGTGGTGAAGAGGAGGGACAGCGCCACTTCTTTTTCGCTGGACTTTGGCCACCTACGCAACAAGGTACGGTCGGGGTCGGTGGCTGCTGATGCTGAGGTGTGGGTGTCGCTGGTGCCAGCAAAGGGGAGAGAGAAAAAGCCCCTGTGCTCCCAAGCTGACAATCCTCCTGCCTCGATGCTGCAGTTGCTGTGGTTACAGGCGTGTGCACACACTGGGCCTTTTCGGGTTATGTACTGTCTCCACCAGGTTCCTCCAGTTCTTTTCTCAGTCTGTTCAACCACGGTAGACCCGGCCTGAAGGTTGTTAGTCAGCCATGCTGGGAAGGCTCACATCACACCTCCCTTCAGTGACAGGAAGAATTGCCCCCAAATCTTCCTGTCTGTCGCTCCGGAGCCTCTGAATTGAGTTAAGACTGAAATAAAGGGGCTGGAGGGGCTTGGTGGTTTCTGGGGACCCTGGGCTTGATTCCCAGCCTCCGCATGGAAACTCAAAACCGTGTTCCAGAGGATCCGATGCTCTCTCCCAGCCTCCGAGGGCACCAGGCGCACGTGAGCACACCCAAGCATGCAGGAGAAACATCCATACAAATTAGACAAAAAAAGATTGAGCTAAAGTCAGGCAGTGGTGGCTCACCCCTTTAATCCCAGCACTCGGGAGGCAGAGGCAGGTGGATCTCTATGAGTTTGGGGCCAGCCTGGTCTACAGTGTGAGTTCCAGGACAGGCAGGGCTACAATAGAGAAACCCTGTAAAAGAAAAGAAAAAAAAGATTAAGGTAAACAGACAACTGTGATGGTTCACGTCTGTATTTCTAGCACTTGCAAGGCTGGGGCAGGAAGGCTGCCATCAGTTCAGGCCAGCCTGAGCTACATAGTGAGACCCTGTGTCAAAAAAAAAAAAAAAATCCAAAATAAATAAATAAAAACTAAGAGTAAGAGCATTTTGATCTAGGAAACATTTTTAAAATTTTAATTTCCACAGTGCCAGGGATGAAGTGAAGGATCTATCTGCCTTGCCAGACAAGTGCCCTGGCCCTGATCTCCATCCCTAACCACCTCTGGCCTCTCAGTCCTCAGGGCTTTCATCCCACAGTGCTGGGTTCTCCCTCAAGCACTTCCTTGAACGAGCAAAAACAAAGAGTGTCTTTAGAACTTTGGAAAGTCAAGGAGGAAAAAATATATATATTAGAAAAAAAAGATGACATGAACTCAACTCTGGTTTCGAGATGATTCTGTTTAACCGGGTGAGTCTCTTTAGGCCAGTTCCAGCGGCCTGAGAGAATTTCGTTTCCAGGAGAGCTCTTGCAGACCGGTTTCCACGTACTTGCCCCAAGGCCTTTCCTGGACTCCAGGGAAGAGACCCTGGGGTTGGCTATTCCCCAGTTTCCTTTGCCTGCCTCTTCAGGGGTAACTTACCTCACCACCATCATTTCACACACCATCTCCTCCCTCCTTGGAGCCATGACACACTGTGTTTATGGACCTTTTCAAGTGGTACTTTCTCTTACATCGCGCAGAGTGCTTGCACCACCATCTCGGTTTACTGCTAAGGAGAGAGGGCAAAAGAGATGGGTCAGGTTAAAAAACCATCTTCAGGCTTGGACTAACGGTCTTCCGCAACAGGAGGTGGACCTACCGAGGTTGCAGTTATCAGTCACAGAGACCACACAACCCACACACGTTACTTAATCGCTCTTCTCCGCTTCCAGGCCAAGGTAGAGACTCTGAAGTCACTTAAATAAGCTTTTCCCTCCAGGCAGCACCCTAACCCTCCTTACCAATTGTCCTGGCGCCACCTAGTGGCTAAGGTACAATTGCACAACATCGCATCCAAACACAAATTTAATCCTTGCGAGGAGCGTGATGATTCTTCTTCCGGTCGCAATTTATTTCATCCTCCACGGTTCCATAAATCCGCAGCCTTTCTTTACCCAGCGGGGTCCAGTGTAATAAAGAGATTTGGCTCCAGCAAGCGCCCCCTTCAGAAAATTAACTTGATGCTGGGTGGGGTGGCGCACACCTTTGATCCCAGCACAAGCGGACCTCCGTGCGTTCGAGGCCAGCCTGGTCTCCATGGCGAGTTCCAGGCCAGCATCCCAAATGGCCTGGGCTGGGTGGGTGAGCGTGCCCGTCCCGTCTTTCCGCAGTCGGGGTGCCACGTGGAATTGCTGTTCCTACGCTACATCTCCGACTGGGACCTGGACCCTGGCCGGTGTTACCGCGTCACCTGGTTCACCTCCTGGAGCCCCTGCTACGACTGCGCCCGGCACGTGGCCGAGTTTCTGAGGTGGAACCCCAACCTCAGCCTGAGGATCTTCACCGCGCGCCTCTACTTCTGCGAGGACCGCAAGGCGGAGCCCGAGGGGCTGCGGAGGCTGCACCGCGCCGGGGTCCAGATCGGAATCATGACCTTCAAAGGTGAGAGCTGGGCACGGAGAGGGCGGTCTGGATTACGGCTCCGGGAGAGGAGGGCGAGCGGGGAGACTGGGGCGGGGTGCTGTGTGCAGGCTCTGGGTTCGTCCTCCAGGTCAGAAGTAGTTGGCTTTGGAGACAAATCCCAGGCTTGCCTTCAACCTGCAAGTCTCCAGCCTCTGCTCTCTGGGTTCTGGGATTATAAGTGTGCATCAACCTCAGAACAATCAGAATGTGGGAGATAGAAGGGGGGAGGGGGTTGGCTGTGGGTGCGTTCGCTATGATGATGATGATGATGATGATGATGATGATGATGATGATGATGATGATGGCGGCGGCCAGCGAGACGGCTCAGTGGGAGCACTTGCCTTAGTGACTTAAGTTTGATCCCTGAAACCCTGCATGTCGGAAGAAGAGCAACGAACCTCACAAACCGTTCTCTGTCTGCCCTTCTGACCTTCACCCCCATACTGTCGTGACCTGCACACACACACACACACACACACACACACACACACCTCCTTCTTATTTATTTATTTTTTTTCTTTTAAGACTATTTCTACTGCTGGAACACCTTTGTGGAGAATCACGAAAGAAGGTTTAAAGCCTGGGAAGGGCTGCATGAAAATTCCGTCCGGCTTACTCGACAGCTTCGGCGCATCCTTTTGGTAAGAGTATCCTCGCCCCCCCCCCCCCCCCCCCCCCCCCCCCCCCGCCTCTCTCCCTCGCCTGGAGCCTCTTAGGTACTTATTTCTATCACTCCTTTTTTCATGTGGCAAATACTCCACAGCGCCCACAATCCAGTTTTCTCTTCTGTCTTTCCACACGTCAGAGCCCCCACTTGGGCTTCTTGTTCTTGCCATCTCTTCGCCCAGTCCTCACAACTCTCTCTCCTACTCTCCCCTTCTTTTTTCCTGGTCCCCATCCCCATTTGCTTTCCTCTCGAGCCACCCACTTCCTTCATCCGCTTTCTCTTCCCCTCCCCCCCCCCCCCCCCCACCCCCGGCTCAACTCTGAAGCCGGTCCCTCGGCTGACATCGCTCTTCCTCTGCAGCCCCTGTATGAAGTCGACGACCTGCGAGATGCATTCCGTGTTCTGGGACTTTGATGATGGCAGCCTCCCAGGGCGCCACGTGATGGGATTCCTCTGCTGAAGAGAGCGGGTGGGAAACCATCCTCCGAGCTGCCTGTTTTTCTTCTTAAGCACCCACGTTCGTGGAGCGTAGGCGTGAAACTGTCTATGACTTTTTAAAAACCCTTGAGAGCCGCAGCGTGGCCTAGGACATCCAGCGTGGTGAGGCGACTGGTAGCTCCGATTGCAACATCGCCATCTACCGGGGAACCGCCGAACGTCAGGACGTTGGACCAACAGTTAAGAGATGCTCCTCTCTGACTTCTCAGCAGGATGGAAACAGAAGGCATATACGCTTAGAACGGCGCGTGGAGACGATCACGCGGTTTGTTAAACCTACCCACACAGTCTTTTCTATTATTATTCACTTGAATTGTGAAGGGCATCAGTGACAGATCTTTCTACTCTTTTCCTTTGAGGCTCACTTTCAAGGAACCTCTTCTGACGAGGCCGTGGACTGTGGGCTGTCCTGATGAGGGAGTCTGAGTGATACATAGCAAACCATTCTCTCCACAGCATTAACAGGCAGGCACGTGCTGTATGTTTTCATTGTCTGTCGTGTTTTTCACATTTGTGTTCGAGAGGGCTTGGGGTGGGGCTGGAAATACACATGATCACCCCTGGGTCATTTTAATAAAGGTCTCAAATGCAGATGAGGATTATGAAGAAATCACCGTGAAAATGAGTTGATGCCCCCCAGGGAGCAGATCCTCTGGGAACACAGACTCTTTTTATTTTTTTTTAAATGTAATTAGTTTATTTACAATCTTATCTAGTATAAGAGTTCAAGAGTTTAATCCAATTTTCAGATCAGGTCTCTTAAACATTTGTCATTCAGTTAAAGGGATCAGTTAAACATCCTCATTTTTTAAGTAGTTGGTGCCTTTGCTATAAAGAAAGGAGCAGAAAATCCACGTCCAAATCACGCAGTCATCGTAGCCTGTTTCCTACTGAAAAATGGACCATTCTTCCCCGGGCTCAGATGGACCACAGAAGTGGTGAACCTTGGGAGACTCTGGCCCAACATGGCTCTTTGGGAACTTCTGTAAGGGGCACAGAGATCGAAGACAGCAGAAATGGCCACACGACCCTGGTCTCCTTTCCTCACGACCTTGGGAACTGACCCTTGAAGGAGCCTGTGGTTTAGAACCACCACCAACGTCTACCGATGGACACCTTGGCGTTGCTTGAGTATCGAGAAGTAATTTATTTTCCTTGACGGTGGCCAAAGATGTTAAACAAAATTCTCTAGTTTTTATATGTGTGGGATGCTGCTCCCCCAAACTGTGAACTGTATGAGAGGGTGACAAAATAGAATCATATCTGATGCCAGGCAAGGCGGCACTCATCCGTAGTTCCAGCATCCGGGGGGCTGAGGCAGGAGGATTGAACGTTTGAGACCCTGCTTCAAATAGTGTGGCGGAGGTGGTTGGGAGTCTGTGGGGTAACCAATAGTTAACAAGGAAAAAAGTGAAAGCCCACGGCAAGGAAATTATGCTTTACCCAACCAAATGGAGGGAGCCAGCATAGACTCCCTGTTTGTCCCTCTTTAAGCCTTGTCTCCCTAACAACTCCGTGTGAGGAGAAAAAAATATTCAGAATAAACAGCCCTTGTAGTTATTTTCTCGTTACCCTCATAACACGGTTCAAAGACCCACGGGAAATTCTAAACACACAACTGTATTGACTGTATGGAAGTCGCTGCAGAAGAGTAGAAGAAATAAAGATCGTTAATTGCTTCCTGTACGCGTTCAAGCTTTATATTATGCTGTACGGCAGGCAGTGACGTTCCTGCCATCGTTCGTTTCCTCTTCCGAAATGTTCAATTTCTGAAGCCTCAGAAATTTGAGGCTTTAGAAATCACTCTAGCTGTCCACATAATTGTGACCATCTGAAATCGTAATGACATTGCTCAGCAGCTATTCTCTTGATTTTTAGGAACTCCCCCACCCCACCCCCCACACACAGCAAATTTATTCTGTCTCATTTTAAAGCAACTGAATAAGTGATTCATCTATGACCAGTTTATTTCTGACAAAGGTACAAGGCATGTTGAGTCCTGTCAGCAAATGTGCTGGAACAATTTGACATCAGGAGCTAAAGAATGTATTTGACGCCAGGGGTGGTAGCACTCAGCTGTAATCCCAGCACTTTGGGAGGCAAGAGGCAGGCAGATTGCTGTGAGTTCGAGGCCAGCCTGGTCTACAAATTTAGTCCAGGACAGCCAAGGCTACAGAGAGAAACCCTATCTCGAAAAAACAAAAATCAAAAACAAGCAAACAAAGAAAAGATCAGTAGTAGTTGAGGCCAGCTTAGACATAAGAAAGACTCTGTCTTAAACAGAACAAATAAAAAGAGTAGATTTGGGCCTCTTCCACATGTTATATACAGGAACAGAGAAAGGACTTCCATGTAGGAACTGAAAGTTTAAACCTCCAGCATGGCGTAGCTGGAAGTCTTCCTGACTTTGGACTAAGGAACTGTTCCCTCGCCACCGGGATGGCCGTCCACTCAGCACGGTGTCCACAAGGCAGCAGAGCGACTGGAGCTTGTGGGAGCACGGGAATGTAAAATGGCATAACCACTGTGGGAAGCATCTTGGCAGATCCTCCGAAGTTAAGCGGAGAATGCTGTATGACCCAACAATCCTGCCCCTGAGTTACAAACACAAGGAGTTAGCTGGCTCAGTTGGTGAAGTGTTTGCTCGGCAAGCACAGGGACCGGGGTTTGACCCCCAGGACCCCTGTAAGAAAGCTGGGCATGGTGATGCATGATCCCAGGACTCAGGACAGAGACAGGTGGATCCCTGGTTAAACAAAAAGTTTGTATGTAAATATTCAAAATAACATTACGCACAATAGTTCCCGCAAATGACACATTTAAACACTCGTCAGCTGCTGAGTGCATAAATATAGTGTGACCCATCCACAGTAGAAATTCAGTTTATTTGGCCATGAAAGGAGTGACTGTACTGATGAGCTGAAACAGAAATCTACCTTGCAAGTATGATGCTGGGCCAGCAGGATGGCTCAGTGGGTAAGGACCTCGTCCGGCAAGCCAGACACCCTGAGCTGGCAGAAGAGGGAACCAAGTCAAAGCTGTCCATCCTCTGAGCTTCCCACCAGCATCACGGCTCGGGAGCATCCCCACCTACATACAGTAGGTTAATGCAGCTTTAGAAGGAAAGGGAATTGCTTAACCTCCAACAAAAGTATCGTGCTCTGTGAGAGAAACACAGCCAACCCCACACACTGTATGGTTCCAGGTTATCTTCAGCTGCACAGTAACGCTAAGACTAGGATCAATCCGGCGTGTCTCTTCAACAACAAAAAGATCAAACGATTAAAACACAATACTAAACTTCCATTTCATTCGTTAGTTACTTAGTGAGATGCGTGTTCTGGGTCTAAAGGCCTGTACCACTGCACCCAGCTTCTGCCTTGTCTGAACAACCATGGAGAACAGGCCTGTCAACCTGAGGTTTAACACTTCTTAGCTGTAACTCCTTGGAGGACTACATTTTCATGAGGTGCAATCATTTTATGTTTTGTTTGTGTGTGTGCTTTAAGAGTACTGAGGCAGAGGCAGGCGGATCTCTGTGAGTTCCAGGTTAAGCCTGGTTTACAAAGTGAAACCCTGTCTCAAAAAACCAAAATTAAAAAGAAAAAAAAAAAGTAAGAGAGATGGAAGCAAACTATTTCAGAGGCAGGAGGATCTTTGTGAGTCCAAGGCCAGCCAGGTTTACAAAACAAGTCCAGGACAGCCAGGGCTTATTATACAGAGAAACCCTATCTTGAAAAAAAAAAAAAAAAAGAAAAAAAGAAAAGATTATTGCTTCCAGGTGTGGTGGCTCACACTTGTAATCCCAGCACTCAGAAAGCTTAGACAGGAAGTTCAGGAGTTCCCAGCCAGCCTGAGCTATATCGCAAGATCCTTTGGACTCTCCTTCCTCTCTCTAGTCAAACACACCCCCTTCTACTGGTCCCCGAGCCTGCATCCAGCCCCTGTAAGGAGGGACAAAGAACAGATACTGAGGCAGCACCAGCCGTCCTCAGCACTGTTGGCTGCCTCTGCTATTTAACGCAGCGATGTAAATGCTGGGAGTTGTTCTGGGCTCCATCCTACACGGGTATGCAAGCTGAAAGTAACATCTGCCTTACCCTTGGCTCCTGAAGCCTTAACAGCACACTGAAATATCCTTCCCTCCAAATGATGAACTCCTGCCGTGTCTCAAAAGCTGGGAAGAGCAAGGCTGCCCTACCCGTCCATTTTATAAAAACGGGATTCTAGCTGGAGGAGGTGAGTCTACCCAGGAAACCTAGCAAGCATGTGACTAGAGAAAGGTTTATACAAGCCAAAAACATAGTGAAGAGTCCCTGGGCTAGCCACTGCTAAGAACTGTGGTCACCTTCTCTGAAAGGGACGAGGCAGGGTTTGCTGTGAAGAGAGAGCCACCTGGAGAGGAACCTTGCCTGGAGCCATGAGCCATCTGGGAGATAGGCACAAAGCTGCTCGAGCTGCTGAGCTGCTGTACATAGCAAGATGTTCAAGTCTTCAGACCGTGAAACCTGCTCCGCACAAATTAGCACCTTTGAGTGCTAATCAAATATAATCGGCCCCTAGGGTTTTACAACGGGTCATGGTCCATGGGATTAGGTTTCTTTCTCGTTCCAATTTAAGCCTCACAGGGGTGTCACGTGTCTTTATTAGACATGGGATCTAAATAAGAAAGGAAGCTAAAGATGCAGAAGACAATGATGTACAGAAAGGCTCCACAAACGTCCCACAAAGTCAGTCCATAGAAATAAAAAACCGGGAAAAGACCTGCAGTGGCCTTCCACTGTAGTATCAACCCTAGACTTTGTTTCCCCAGGTTTCCATGGTGTACTCCACTGAAATTCTGTTTACTCCCAATGGGATGTTTTTACACAAGACAACATTTCATAAAATACGATGTGAAATAAACATAGCAGTGACAGCCAGGAGTGGGGGTGAGGGGTGTGGCCTGAGGTTTTAATCCCAACACTCTGGAGCCAGAGGCAGGTGGATCTCTGAGTTCAAGGTCAGCCTGATCTATGGAGTGAATTTCAGAACAGCTAGGGTTACAAAGAGAAGCCCTGTCCTGAGAGAAAGAAAAAAGAAAGAAGGAAGGAAGGAAGAAAATGACATGACGTAGCAGCAAAGGAAAGGAAGGACATAGGTCCAGCCGATGTCTGAGGTAGCTCAGCTGTCCCATCACTTAATTACTTAATTTATTCAAGTTACCAGGAATCTGTCTTCAGCGCAGCCCTTAACAGGCTCATTCAGGATTCACTAGACATGGGCCATTGTATTATAAAGTAGTTGTTGCAGGAGTTGACGGTGTAGCTCAGTGGTAGAGTACTTACCCACCAGTACAGTGCCTGTGCGCAGAGGCAGGAGGAGCATGAGATTGAGGCCAGACCTTGTCTAAACAAAACAATGAAAGAAGAAGGGAAGGACAAAAAAAAAAAAAAAAACTAACAAAATAAAAGCGGTTCTTCCAGGAGACACCGGTATTTGAGGCGTAGTGTAGCTCTGAGATTTATTTGTGTTTATTTATTTCTATTTTGAGACAGTGTCTATAATGTAGCTCAGGCTGGTCTCATACATGCTGTGGAGCCAAAGACAACCTTGAACTCCTGACTCTCCTGTCTCCACCTCCCAAGTTCTGGGTTTATAGCCTATGGCATCACTCTGGGTTTCTACGGTAAGCTAGGCAAGCACTCTCTCAACTGAGCTCCGTCTCCAGCCCTGAGAATTTATGAACCGGTTCTCAGGATGCTTGCGGTGACCACTGAGCCTGGGCATCATCTTCATTACCGAGGACCAGATTAGCACCCTTCTAACTATAGTGTGTAAACACTATGTACCTTCTGTGGGCCGGTCAGACTCCATCGACCAAGTCTACACACCTGTGCACACATCTGGGCATTGGCTCTGGAGTTATTCAGGAAGTGACTCACACATATTGGTTCCTCTGTCACCAGCCCCTGCTGTATTTGTTTACTCTTTAGTAACTGAGCAAGGACTCAGAGCAACCCAGCTCACAAAGACATCACTGTAAAGTGAGTGTGTGTATTTCAGGATGGAGGAGAAGGCACAGGAAAATATTCAAAGCATCAATCCCCATTAGAGTCCCTGTTTAATGAAAGGTCGAATTGCTTAACATCCACAGGCTGAGCCGGGGCTGAGGCTGACTTCCTCCAAGGGGGTAATTTTTGAACTGTAAAATCCGGAGGGAACTTTCATGTAGAAAGAAAGTTGCCAGAAGTGCCGTTTCGTTTGCAAGCAGCTTGCTTCCTCTTTCCGGGGCAGAGGGACTTAGTTCATTCAGCAGCTGGGTGACCTCGGTCGAAAATCGTTTGAACTTTCTGTGTTTGCATTTTCTCCTTTCCAAAGTTAAGACAGCAATAGGTCGGGGATCTGGGAAGAGTAAGTGACTTTGCCCTTGGCCCATGACAAAGGCCATATAGATATCTGCAGGACTTTTTTTCTCCCGCTCACTGCAGTACATAAAATCAAGAATGCATAAACCTGACGGCATTGTTTATGAGTCTTCCTGCTCACACTGAGTTCCTAGGGAGTGTCCAAGCCCTCCAGTTACATTTGGGGGCGGGGGTGGGGGAGGAAACACTTAATCTATGACTTTGTTGCTTATGTTTCACAGCCCGATGACTTTATTACCCTCATTTTATTGAGGAGGAAACAGAAACAGGTGACCAGCTTGCCCGAGGGCCCTCAGCAGTAAGAAACAGAGCAAGGGTTTGACAGGGTTATCCTGTCAGCTACCACAGTGTGCTTGAACACTTTATTGTATCACGTAGTGTTTAAATATTGTAGCTGGAGCTGTATCCAGCCGGCTCTAGAGCATCGCCAGACTGCTTACCATCTTAGTTTGGTCAGGGCTGGTGTGGTATGGGTTGTTAAGTGTGTTGTGATGGCCACTCCTGACTGGAGATGGTAGTTTCTTCCTCAGGGAGTGGGGGGGAGGGGTGCAGCAGGGTGGGGGAGGGGGTCAGAGAACCTGCACACCTCGGGAAGTCCCTCAGCTATTCTCCTGCTGCTGGTCTCTCTCTTGTCTCACTGTCGCCACCACTCTCTCTCCATCTTGCCCTTGTTCTGTCCTGCTTCCCTAGCGCTGGTGGCGTCCAGTCTGCTCCTCTTCCTTTCATGCTCTGGACTTTTCCAGACGCCCCTGGGTACTTTCTCTCCCTTAGCCACAATAAAAAAAAATGTAACCATGGAGTGGCCTTTTCAACAGTTTCTCTACTGTGTCTACTCACAAATACCTGTGAGTAGAAACCTAGGAGGGGCACAAGGGACACCCCTTCTTCACCGGGGCCCGGCCTCCTCTAACCGAACCAAGATGCTGACTTGATTCTGCCCTGAGGTGGAGATGATGTGTTTCTGCTGGCTCCTGCCACCCACACATTCAACTCCACACTGAACAGACTGCCTCTTCCGCCACTTCTCCCCCACCTAGCCCAGCGACTGTCTCGCTGGGGAAGTGTCTCTCGGGGAGCTGCCTGTTCTTTCTCCGCTCCTTTGAGCATACTGCAAAATCATGCGGGTGCATCAGGCAGCCTCCCTACTGTTAGGATTTAGGCAGCCCACTTCTGGGTTGCCTAGCAACCTTTGATGTCATCAGTTGCTCCATAAAAGGACCAACACACCACTCCTCCTGCCTTCTTGCTCTTGCGCTCTCTTGCTGGCTCCTGCTCTCTCCGCTTTCTCTGTCAGGTTGCTTCCTCCCTTCCCCCTATCATGTCTTGCTCTCTCCTTCTCTCTCTCTCTCTCCAGCCAATAAACCTCTTTGATATATCTGTCGTGGGTACCATCATTTCACCTACACCTTTCGGGTACCCCTTCACAGGGAGGAGGGACATCCCTCCTGGGACACCGATCCTGATAAGTTTCAGTCCTCTTGGGGATGCCTTCAGACTGGAATTCTGTCCTGTGACACTGACCCTTCACTGTTTCTCTGACACTGTGTCGGAATCCTCCTTCTGGTGGTATTCCTTCTTGAAACCCTCTAAGCCTCTCCCATCTTTTTAACTCTGCCCCTGGATGCCTCCCTGCCTTCTCTGTCTCCCAGCTCTCTCTTAGCTCGCTCTGCCTCTAACAGACAGGCAGCCCAATGGCTGGCCTCCAACTCACATCCCCGTACCTCAGCCTCTTGAGTACTGAGAGCACACTACCAAGCCTAATGCAAACCTTTCTGTAAGAGCAAGTGATGATACACAGTTGTGATGTCTTTCAGGATAGAAGTGCGTGACTAGAGTCAAGGAAATGTGTTCAAAGCCTGAAGAGGTTCTGTGGCAGGAAGCGGCCAGAAAGGGAAAGGAGCAGAACCTAAGACAGAGTGAACTGGGGAGAGACCACAGCTGAGGTCTGGATTCCAGACCGGGTGGTGGATGGATAAAAGACAAAAAAAAAAAAAAATGTTGAGGCTGGGGAGTTCAAGGTCATCCACGACCACATAGTGAGTTGAAAGCTTTTTGAGACCTTGTCTCAAAATGGAAACAAATCAGAGCAAGAAGATGCTGTTTTTTTTACTCCAATGAAGCAGTCACTCCTGATCCCCACTAGGATTAACTTTCTTTTCTCATTTTACCTCACAAACTCCAACGGGTGTCAAACAAACACAATAGCAATTGATAAACCGTTCTTTCACTGCAGTTTTAAAAACAATGTATAGCCGGGTGGTGGTGTATCTTTCATATTAGCACTCGTGAAGCAAGGCTAGCCTGGCCTAGAGAGCTAGTTCCAGGACAGCCAGGGCTACGCAGCGAAACCCTTGTCTCAGAAAAAAGACAGCTTGGTGGGAGGTGGGGGACATAATTTGCCTGTTTGAACTGGCCATCTGCATTCACTCTCCAGAATGATAGAAAGAGGAGAGGGAGAACCCTGAAAATTGTCCTCTGACCTCCACAGGAGTGCCACGGTGTCCACACACGCAATGCTAACAGTGAATAAGTACAGGCGTTTTGGTTTTTATTTTCATGAAAATGCATAGATAGATTTTTGTCAGAAGTTAGGAAGGTCCCGGGGACTGCTGGCATGCCATGACAGCCTTTGGAGGGTGAGGCAGGCAAGTGACTGAGCCGGTCTGAGTGACTCCACCATGCAAGCTGGCATGAGGTGTTGTCTGCTGGCTCCTGGCATAACCCGATGGACTTGGCACACCGAAAGTCGTAACTGTCGAGGCTGATGTCAGACTTAATGTGTCACTCAAGACGACTTTGAATTATCATTCTCCTGCCTCAACCACTCCATTACTGGGCTTACAGGAATGGACCAACTTACCTGACTCTTCAATTTCTAAATTGTTGATTTGGGGGTGGGGGTTGTTTTTTTAGACAGCATCTACTGCATAGTCCTAGGCTGGCCTGGGGGGGGGTCTTGCTATATAGACCAGGCTGGCCTTGAACTCACAGAGATCTGGTGCCTCTGCCTCGCAAGTTGTTGGCATCACAGGAGTGTGCAACCATTCCTGGCTCAATTTCTATATTCTCTGCTTTTCTGGACTTTGAACCCAGAGCCTCGTGTGTGTAACTAGGGCTCTACCCACGGACGACAGCTCCCACTCAGTTTCTAGATTCTTCATGGCAGTCGCTCTTTAGTGGGCCATCATTGCTCTTGTCAAAACAGTACACTTGCTGTCATTGTGTTCGTCTCCATCTCCCAGGGTTCATTTCGACCCTGTAGCCTAGAAGATGTAGTACGGCAGCCTTTGGAAATGGCAGTGTTGAAAAGCAAGATTAAAAATTGTGAGCTGATTTTGGTTTCTTCTTAAAATCTTTAAGCAGGGTGGAAGTCCCTGAAACAGACAAAGAAGATTATATTTTTATCCTCAGTAATAATTAACCATTATTATTGTGAACAATTTAAACATTTCTCTCGGAATTCAACCGAACCGAACTGCCATTTGGACCAAGAATCCAAACGAGGCACCTTCTCTTCGATCATTGTTGCTGACTTCCCCCGCTGTGGGAATAAGACCCCTAGGCCCCGGGGTAAATGTGACCGAAATGGCAATAAAGGTAAAAATGGAATCTCTGTGCGTCCCAGACACTTCTCACACCGACTGACCCATTTCCTCCCCTCCCCCCCCCTTACTTCCCACTAAAGGAATCTTTTGTGTGGTGTGTCTTTGACGGCGGCAATGGTACAGATTTTTGGAACACAGCCTAGATTTATAGCCCAGGCTGGCCTTGAACTCGGGATCCTCTTGACTCACCCCCCCGAGTGCTGGGATTGCAGGCGTGTGTCACCATGCCTGGTTTCAGAACATTGTTTTTCCTTTTTAACATGAGTTAAATAACTTATTTAGTTAAATAAATAAATGTAAGTATAAATTAAAAATGTGATGAGAGTATATGGGAAATTTTTCAGAAGAGAAGCACCAAGGGATACACGCTTTTGTATCAAAACTTTTGTCTCTTAAACAAACTGACAAGAAAGTTGTTGGGGGATAGGGGCATACACGCACCTTAGTCCCAGTACTTGGGACAAAAGGCAGGCAGATCAGCCAACCAAGGTTATATAGTGAAACCCTGTCTCAAAAACAAACAAACAAACAAACAAACAAACATCTTGTGAGAGGCTCTGGAGAGACAGCCCAGGGGTTGTGAGCACTGCGGTGGTTTGAATGAAATATCCACCATGGGTTGGTATATTTGAACACTTGGCTCCTACGTGGGGCTGAGATATAATCTCTCGTCTTTCTGTATCTGCGACCGTGTCTCCTCAGAGGTATGGGCTCTACCTTCCTTCTATCAGCTGCTCTTGCTCATGATGTTTTATCACACGACTGTGATATAAAGGATCTCACTGATGCAAGTAACTGATACTCATGCAGGCTGACCCGGGGTTCAGTTCCCAGGACCCGCCTCAGGGGCCTCCCAACCACCTCTAACCCCAGCTCCAGGGGATCCTAGGTAGGCAGCTGCACACTTGTGGCACCCTTTCAAAAACACACACGGGCACACTGGAGGAGGAGGAAAAGGAGAGGGAGGAGGAGGAGGAACTTACTAGGGAGCATGGTGACACAAGACTATATATAACCCCAGGACTCAGAAGGTGGAGACAGGAGAACCAGGAATTTAAGGTCATCCTCAACTACATAGTAAGTTCAAGGTCAGCCTAGACTATTTAAGACCTTGTCTCGAAAACAGAAACAAACGAAAAGCCAAAGTCACTTACTAAAAGGATGCAGTAGAGTTCCAGGACATACATCCTCACCCACAGATGTGGGTACCTTGGCCAGTGAGCCTCGTTCGAAGGTGAGTAGTTGACAAAATTCCTCCAGCAGTAGTAACACTCTAGAGAAACACAGAATTTGATTCGTTTAACAAATACGACGGTAAATGGCTCAAAATTACCTGGGCAGAGTGGTTCCTGCCTGCAACCGGAGGTATTCGGCAGGCTGAAGCAGGGAAACTGCAAAAATCAAGGCCACCCTGAGCTACATGGCAAATCCAGGGTAGCAACTTACAGACCCTGCCTCAAATACAGTTTAAGAGAACAGGGACGTGGCTCAGTAGCAGAGAGCTTATCTCGCAGGTAAGCTTAGCACGTACAAGCTCTGGCTTCAATCCCCAGTAGCAACGACCACAAGCATGCACTCTACATAAAGGCTCTTCCTATTTACTTCAAGAGGTGGTCATATGTAGAAAGACTTTTAATTCAGAACATGGAGGCTCTGGCAAGAGATCACAGCCAATGACCTTTCAGGTCTGTGTGCTCTGGTTGGAATACAAACATGCCTTTAATCCAGGAGACAGAGGCAAGAAAGTCTGAGTTCAAGGCCAGCCTGGTATAGAGCAAGCTTCAGGTAAAGGAAAGCTTAGGCCTGGGTGTGGTGGTACACGCCTTTCATCTCAAACAATAAAGGTAAAGTTAGAAGGAATCAACCATGTTGAAAAGGTTGTCTAATTCAGGGGCAGAAAAGGTGACTAATCAAAGTTGACAGAATAGGATACACCCAACTCTGAAGGGAAGCTACTTAAGGGGCAACACAGAGAATGGGGGGGGGGGGGGGAGGCAGTTTCACTAGGAAAGTAATATATATAGAGAGAGGTTGAATGTGAGAACAAGCTAGACATAGGTGAAGGCAGAATAAGCCAGAGAATGAGGAGCTAGAAGACTGCTGGAGGTTAGTTTGAGGCCAAGCGGAGCAATTCAGAGGCCTAGAGAAAAGCCACATTGAGTAAATCAGCTAGGAGAGGAGTTTGAACCAAAATGGCTGTGCTGAACCAGCCAGCCCAGAGCTCAGGAAGAAGAAAGGGTGAGCTTATAGAGCAGGAAGTCTCAGAGGCTGCAAACATTCTAGGCCTAGAATAGATTGGGCCTAGGTCAGATTGTACAGAGCCTAATAGTTCCAAGGACTAGGTTAGCAGACCGAGCCTGTAAGAATGAAATTCCTTCTACAGTCGTACTCCCTAAAAGGAATTTAAGAGGCCTGGGAGAAAGAGGTACCCAAAGAGGAAGGAATAACTATTGTCCACCCTTCCCTTATGGTGAAGGTCAATCCTGGTCCTCCCTCCCTCCCTTTAGGATGGACTTTGACTTCTGGGTGTCTGTTCCCTTCCCATCACCACTCTCTCGTGAGAATTCTGTTTCTACCTTGCTCCGTCATGATCCGGATAGTCACACCTCTGCGACAGAGGTCCCTGAGCCCTTGCCGGTTTCGCTCATCCGTGTGGTAATAAAGCCGTGCCACGTAGATGAACAGAGTCACGTTGGGGTACCGACTCAGAAATTCTGCAATGGCTCTGCAGCATTCCCCGCAGGGACTCCAGGACAGGAACCAGGTGATAGAGCATCTGGTGAACGGACAAAAGTATCTTTCCGAGGTAAATTTTTCTATGAAATTGATTTCCACGTGTTTGTCGGTGTTCTGGCCCGTGTGCCGCCAGACGCTGCGCCTTCCGCCCCAGTTGATCTCATAGAGCAGGCAGGTCTCCTTCCGAAGTAACTGAGGGTCAAAGAAGGCTCCGAACTCCTGGGGTTCGATTCTTCTCCTGAAAAGTAAAAAGACTCCCATGCAGTCTAAGAAAACTAAGAGATGGCTCGTGCCTTAAAATAAAATAAAATAAAATAAAAAAATACAAATGCTAGATCTTACATACTCCAGGCCAGCTGGGAGAGCTGAAGATGACCTTGATCTTTATTCTATTTTTATTTTATTTCTGTGTGTGTGTGTGTGTGTGTGTGTGTGTGTGTGTCGTAGTCATACATTGACACATATATGTGCACACGCACTTGCTCATTTGTACACACGCAGAGGCTAGAGGTCAATGCTGGATGCCTTCCTCTGCCGTTCTCTGCCTCATTTTTTTCTTTTTCAAAACAGAGTCTCTGGATGAACAGGAGGACATTCCCGACCAGCGTATTGGTGAGCAAGCTTCCTGGAGCCACTTAGGGGGAGTTTACACGAACACGCCACCAGGCCTGGCTTTTCTGCAGTCCAAAATCGTGTACTTGTGCTTGAACAAGTAAGCATTGCACCCCATGAGCTGTCTTCCTGGCCAGACCTTGAACTTTTGATATTCCCGCTTCTACCCAAAGGACTGCAGTTACTGTTGTGTGGGAGCCCAGGGCTTCCTGCCTGCAGCAAGCACTCACCAACTGAGATACCTCTCTGTCCTTCTCTCTGGAAAGTTTATCGTTCAAATTTCCAGGAACGGTGGCACGTATAATCTCAGCACTAAGGAGGCCGAGACGGGAGGATGACAACAAATTGGAGAGCAGCCTGGGTTACATAGCAAGACTCTGTCTTGCTCTCTGACCTCCACGCTTGTGCCGAGGTGCTCGTGCACACACACACACACAAATTAATAATAGTAAATATAAGAAAAAAGAGAAGCTGGAGGAAGAGACGGAGCAAGGGAGGGGGTTTTGAGGGGAGTAGTGTTCCTTAGGTTTATTGCGCACAGGTTCCTCTGTGTCTGAAAGCTATGACTCTCAACTCAGGACTGTACTGAGTGAGGGCCCTCTCTGCAGCACGAGGCCATTAGTGTTTTTAATCCTAATTGTTCCCCCCCCCGCCCCCAGTCCCTGAACTATCATGTTACGCACGGATGAACCCTTCTAGCTAGGCACAGTACTTGGAAGACCGGAAAGACTGAAACAAGCGGGTCTCGAACTCCAAGCTGATGTGTACGACAGTGTGAGACCCTGTCTCAAAAAACCTGACAGAGTGGGAGAAAAATGTAGAGGGAGCAGCATGGGAAAAGCTGGAGGGGAGAAAATCTGCGAGGATATGATCAAAACGCATTATATGCGTGTACAAAGTTCTCAAACAATGACACTGTCAAAAACCGAACAAAGAAATGGGCGCTGTGTTCTATTCCCAGCATGCATATGGCAGCTCACAACCGTCCCTAACGCTAGTTCAAGGGCTCTCACACCCGTTTCAGACCTCTGCAGACACTACACACACATACACATACGATCACACAGACACAAACACATAAAGAGTTAAACAAAAATAGATATTTAAAAGCTGGACATCAGTGGTGCTTGCTTTTAATCCCATCACTGGGGAGACAGAAATAAACGGATCTCTGTGAGTTCAAGATTTCAGATGGGGCTACAAGAAGAAGGAAGAGAAAGGAGAAAAGCAGAAGAGGAGGAAGAGTTAATCCACTTAGTCAATCACCTGGCCGAGGGCCCACCCCCTTAGGAAAGAGGGACCACCTTAAACCACGCCAAAGAATAGATTATGTCAGCCGGGCTTGGTTACACACAGCTGTAATCCCAGCATTCGGGGAGGCAGAGGCAGGCAGGTCTCTGTGAGTTTGAGGCCAGCCTGGGCTACAAAGTGAGTCCAGCACAGTCAAGGCCACACAGAGAAGCCCTGTCAACAAAAAAAAGACCTTATTATGTGCCAAAAGAGATGGCTCAGTGGTTAAAGTGGTTAAGAGCACTGGCTGCTCATCCAGGGGACCCAGGTTCAAACCCTAGCACCCACATGGTCTGTCTATAACTCCCACCCTCACACAGACATACATGCAGGCAAGACACCAATGCACATGAAATAAAAATAAATAATTAAAAAATAAAATAAAGGGCTCCTGGGTGGAGGATGGGGGTCACATACCTTTGACCTCAGGAGACAGAGGCTGGAGGAGCTCTGAGTTCGAGGCCAGGGTGTTCTACAGAGCAAGTTCAAGGACAGCCAGAGCTATACAGAGAAACCATGTCTCAAAAAGCCAAAAATTAAATCATCATCATCATCATCATCATCATCATCATCATCATCATCATCAACATCATCAAGCTAATGGTAGGGAACATGAAAATGACTGTGTTTTTCCAAATTTTCTAGTCATTGCATTTTGTTAATAGTGCTAATAAAATTTTTGTAAGTGTATTTAATCTTGACTGGGGAAGGCTTCCTTTTTCTTGTCTCCTGCTCCTTTCTTCCAGATGCTGGTCAGAGCCTAAGCAGGCTTGCCCTAGTGCAGTAGGCTTGGCATTTTCTCTATAGCTCCCCTCAACAGCACGTGCGTGCATGCTCACCATGTGGCTGACCTCCAGGCTGACTTAACTCATCACATAACTTTTCTCTTTCTCCTCTATGTCTTCCCTTCTGGGCAGCCACTGAGACTTACAGCGTGTCTCTCCTGAGGCTTTTTTTTTTTTTTAACTCTCATAAAATCTTTCTTGCACTTTTTTTTCTGAGCTCGTTTTAAATCCTCTCATCAACAAGACTAAGAACCTCAAGAGGACACCCAGATTCCCTTAGCGGCATGTGAAGACTCTGGAGGGAATGCCTTGAATCTCCAGTAATATTGTGGAGTATCCACCAGAAAGGACCTCTTGGACCCGGGTCCAAGCCAATCGAAAGTACTTATTGATCACTACACTGGCTGTTCAAGACCTGAGTGTAGTCCCAAGCTTTTTTCAGGGCGAGCTTTTAAGCGTGAAACCCACATCCTGTGTTGACACACCTCAGTTAGCAAAAACAGTTAGCCAGAAGTTGAACTATAAAAGCCAAAAAGCAAGGTTCGTACATTTAGAAACTTTCCCAGAACTATGGACTTTGATGGATTAGGTTTTTGTTATTTCTTTGGCAGGTGTTGCTGCCTACAAGCAGGTTTCTCAGGCCTGAATGGTCCCTCCAACATGGCGTCAGTTTTGCTAGGGCCTGGGGGCCTGTTAGTGTAACAGAAACAAAGTCACAGGAGCTAAACCCGATCACAGTAACCACAGAAATTAAGCTGAAGAAACAAAAAGAGATGAAGAATGGTGACAATGAAAACACAAAACGAAATAAAACCTGCAGCCCCCTCCCATGACCCCCTCCCAGCTTCACTACGATCCGGACCACTTGGAGTCAGAACCCAGAGTGAGAACTTCGGATCCCCAAGGAGGTATCAGCAAAACTAAACAAGTCAATTAATAATGACTAAGAGAAGTCTGGGGGCTGAAGAGATGGCTCAGCGGTGAAATGCACTGGCTGCTCTTACAGAGGACCTGCCTTTGGTTCCCAGCCAGCACCCACATGGAGGCTCACAACCATCTGTGACTCCAGATCCCAGGATCAGACCACCCCCTTCTGACCTCATCCAGCACCTGGCATTCACATGGTGTATGCACACAGACATACATGTGAACAAAGCATTCATACACATATAAAAAGAAAAGTCTGCTGAAATCACGTCTAAGTGATCTATAAAAATCTGGTTTCTCAGTGACCAACGAGAGGGCCCTCAGCAAGAGGCAACAGACAGCTGCTCAAAAGCACTGATGGGAAGGCACAGGCTTATCAGGATCTAATCCTTAGCCCTGATCCTTCAGAACAAACACACAGCAAGCCAGACTTGGCACAGAGACTTGCGTTCCCTTGAGAACCACACATCCAAAAGAAGGATGCATTGGGTTTGAAAGCCGGATCGGTGGCCTCTACGTACCAGAAAAAGGCAAACGCGCCCCATGTGGTAGATAGTGGGCTTCTTGGAAAATGGTCGGAGGAAGAGGTGCTTCACCACACACATAAAAAGCCTTTCGAATTATCATAGATAGATAGATAGATAGATAGATAGATAGATAGATAGATAGATAGATAGATAGATAGATA
>NW_026595420.1:0-1460 GCF_907164565.1 Psammomys obesus | reverse complement strand
AAGGACAGGTACCAATGCAGAGAACCATCATTGACAGGTACCAATGCTGAGAACCATCAAGGACAGGTACCAATGCAGAGAACCTTGATCAATAACAGGTACCAATGCAGAGAACCATCAAGGACAGGAACCAATGCAGAGAAGCAGGAGCCTTTGAAACTCTTAACACTGAGGTGCTTGCCGTGACGTTAACACTGTCAGCTCTTCCTTCTGAGTTTACTAAACTCTGTGCTACAATTCTTTGAGTTGCACTTGAGCCCTTCCTGGGCACCACCGTGGAGGTCCCTGACATTTTGGAGGTAGACACATTAACCATGTAAAAATTTAATATTTGAATGACCAAGAAAGATGAATGGGAAAAGAGGGAGTCTATCTGGGAAGAAACCAAAGGTTTTCACAGATCTCCATACGAGATGCTCACAGCTGAACAACTTCTAACTGCAAGACCTGAAAACAACCTAAACTTAATGAAAAGGAACTGGCTGAGTAAATGATGCAAAGCTATGCCGACGGTTTTATACAGTAGTTACCGGAAGGAATCTCTGTGTGTGTGTTCCTCTGGAACTACGTGCGGCATACGTACACGCATACCGAGATGCACTTATTTTAAATATTATTTGCATATACCAAACATATGCATAGACAGTAGGCTAGGACAGATGTGAACCAGATTCTTTACCAGTTATCTACGAGATCAAAGCAAATACCACAATTTCTAGACTATTAAAAAGTGACACGTTACTGTGACCCTGTTTCTTTTTATTTTATTTTATTATTTTATGTGTTAAGTGGTTGCTTGCATGTATGCTCCCGACCTCCATGCCATGACTGCAAACAGCAATGATGTGTTCAAAGCCAAGTTCGAACTCTCTATTGCCAGAGCTCACTGCAGTGGTGAGTTAAGCTGTCCTCACTGCTGAGCCAAGCTACACCCTTGTAGGTGCGGCTGGCACCCTCCGTCTCTGAGCTTTCTGTGTCATCCCAACAGAAGTGAAGTGCTATCTTATTACCTGCACCCCAGCCGCACCTGAACCCAGAGCTACTGCATGCCAGGAAATACATGCTGAGCTGAGCCAACCCAAACTATGACCCTCCCTGCCTGCCTGCCTGCCTCCCTCTGCTTCTCCTTCCCTCCTTTTCTTCATTCCTCCTTCCTTCCTTTCTCCCTCCATCCCTCCCTTTCTTTCTTCTTTCCCTTTCAAGACAGGGTTTCTCTGTGTAGCCCTGGCTGTCCTGGAGCCCCCTTTAGACCAGGCTAGCCTCAAACTCACAGAGATCTGCCTGCCTTTGCCTCCCAACTGCTGATATTAAAGGTGTGTGCTACCAATGCCTGGCTTAAATATTTTTCTTTCTTTCACTTATTTATTTTTGTTTTCAAAACAGAGTTTCTCTATTCATGTATGTATGTATGTATGTATGTATGTATGTATGTATGTATGTATGTATGTATGTATGTATGT
>NW_026595419.1:0-10466 GCF_907164565.1 Psammomys obesus | reverse complement strand
CTATCTATCTATCTATCTATCTATCTATCTATCTATCTATCTATCTATCCATCCATCCTTTTCTCTCTTCTCTTCCACCACTCTTGCCAATCAACTCTCTACCATGTATCCATCCATATATCGATCTAGCCTGCCTCTTCTTTTATCTTTCCAACCCATTTTCTACCCTGCCCTCCATCCATATATCTTGGCAATGTTTATTAAGTACTTAATAACTACTTTAAAATTGAATTCAGCAAACACAGAAGAATCTCCTAAGGCCTGTGTCACTTCTCTCAAGAAAAACCTTCATTTCTTAGAGATGAACTCAGAGCTGGGTTGACGAGGCACAAGTCACGCAGCTCTGTGTAGGAAGATGAAATCACCTGGCGACCGATGATACTTTAATTTACATAATCGGAACATCCTCTATTACACATGCAGTCATACCTCCTATCCCGAGGAAGGTCACTTTGGATACAGGTCCTGGAAGCTGTGAGAGGAAATAAACCAGTGTGGCACCATGTAAGTAAAGTTAATCAAGATTGCGTTTCTATAGTCTATACAATTAGAAGTCAGCCTGTGCAGGACGCTACAGAAGATATTGCTTTTAATACCAGTAAAAAGACCAATCAAAGTAATCTCTAAATGTGGCACTGTTAATTATAATCATGTATTTGTATTGCAGAATAACATGATCAGATTTCAAATAGTGTCTAAAATATCATCCAAAGTTCTGAAAAATCACAGTGTGAAGATTGAACAGAGAAAAGAGTTATTAGATAGAAACTCCATGGCAGGGACGTTGACATTATGATGTGGAATAACAATGGGAAGAAAAAAAAATTAAATTTTATCTACAGGACTATCCTGATACAGTAGTTTATATTACTATTATAAACAGTGTAGAATAAAACTTCTACCTATTTTCTAACTTTTCTGACTTCCCACTAGTTTTACTCCTTAAAGAAATAACGATAAGGTATTCCCAACACCTTCATGACTTTCACAAAAATGTGTGTGAAACAATGACTTTCCCTCAAGTCTCAAACATAAAAGTCTCCTCAGCAGCCAGGCACGGTGGCACACACCTTTAACCCCAGCGCTGAGGCAGAGGTAGGCAGGTCTCATTGAGGTCAGGGCTAGCCTGGTCTACACACTGAGTTCCAGGCTGGTCAGGGCTACACAGTGAGACTGTCTACTCACGCGGCCCAAATGAACGTTCCATGGCTTAAGTTTTTCCTGAATTTACTTATAAGTCAAATCAATTCGGTGGACAACGGGGTGAATCTCACACTTGGAGATCCATTTTAAGTTACCGGAATCTTTTCTCTATTCCCAAAGTTTTCTTTAGCGGGTGGGATCGGGTCTCTACCGTAGACTTGTGCCCAGGGGCCTTGCTGGGGAGACAGACTCCTGGAACGCTGGCTCTCACCACCTCTCCTCACACTCTCCCAGTGTGGAAAGATCGGAAGCAGGCATCTCTTTCTCATTTCCCAGCTCCTCCCTGAGCGTGGCTGCCAGAGCTGAGCGCCACCAGTGAAGGTGGGAACAGAATCTGACACTCAGAGCCCAGACAGCAGAACCTGTGCCGGGCTGCACAGACTGAAGCCCCAGCATCGGAAATCCAAACCCCCAGATGCAGCCTGACTTGGGGCATGCTCATGGCGTCATCCGGCCCCACCGGATGCATCAAGGCCGAGCGAGCCGCACTGAGGAAGTGTCTACTAGCACAGGGAGGCGTCTGATTGGTGAGAAGGGCGTATGGTCAGAATCACGCGTGTGCCACCCCACCGGCACCCTACAGCTGGGATCAGCAGACAGCACTTTCCCGAGCCTTAAGTCTCGCTGGCGTGAACATACCTCTTCCACCGGGCATTGTGACCGCGCACTAGTCATGAGTGCTGAGGGAGAGAAAGAAGGGGTCACCGAGAGGAAGGGGAGAGGGCCAGCCCGCTGCCTGAGCTCCACCGGGGCTTCAGCAACGCCTGCCATGACGATGGGGTATCGCCTCCATTCTCAAGGGGCTCGTACTAAAGCTCCCTCTGTGGGGAAACCTCCAAGTCCCCACCGCCCTGCACACTTAAAGGAAAAGGAAAAGCTGACGAAGTCGAGATGCTGATTTGTATTGTCACCACCAACCCCGAGGCCTCTAGGTTTTAGTCGGATTGTAAGCCTGGACGGGCCATCTTTGATCCTGCTCGAACCACAGGTCAGCAAGCCCACACTCTCGAAGCTCTCAGGGCCAGGAGCAGTCTGCTTCCCCAAACAGTTTGGCTCCTTGTGGAACTGGGCTGTTGGATGTTAGTCCTGATCCATCCTGACCCTAAATAATTTAAAATTATCTATTAAATTATTAGTTCCCTCTGATAATTGTGGAGGGACTTGTGTATCCTAAATGTCCTTAGCATGGAACCACTCTCCTGGTAAAAGTCAGAGTATAGAAAGCTCTACGGCTACATTCTGGGCAGGGCGTGAGCGGGGCAGGTGCCTGGCATAGCGGACACCCGGCTCCCAGCCACAGCCTGCTCTGCCTTGTGAGCTGTTAGCCTCCCTGCTACAGCTTCCATCAACTCTGCACAGGTTAGCTCACAATATGCTCCCTCGTGTTGGGGAAATCTGAATTCTAGGGATCTATTTGTCTAAAAAGTTAACGAAAGGTCCAAGAGTCATGGCACACACCTATAATCTCAGCACTTGGAGGCAGGGGAATCACTGTAAGTTCAAGGCCAGCCTGCTGTATACCTGAGATATGTAAAAACAAAACAAAACAAAAAAGAACAAACAAACAAACAAAAAAACCCCATGACTTTAAAAAAACAAGGTGAACAAATAAACAGAAAAAAGAAATATTAGCTATATCTAATTAGCACACATAAAAAACTTTAAAAATATTTAAAACTCATAAGAATGAATGCCTGGAAAATGCCCACAAAAGCCTGGAACCAGAACCAATATTAAGGAGTCTGAAGAGCAAGCGGCTGTGAGCTATTGCTTTAAGAGAGTAGTGCAGGCTGTCTTCTTGCCACGGTTAGACCATCGATCCATGACAGTAAAACAGACATCAGTCACTGTGTGCATGGATGGTTTGCTGCATGTATGTCTGTACTCTACATGCCTGGAGCATGCAGATGTTTGTGAGCTGCCGTGTGAATGCCGGGACTACAATTGCGGACACAGATGTTTGTGAGCTGCCGTGTGAATGCTGGGACTCACACCCAGGATCTGGAAGAACGTCCAGCTCTTAAGCTGGACACAGCTTAAACACAGACACACGCAGTCTTTACGATGTGAGCGAAGATAGGAATTAAAGACAAATCAGCCATTAGAACCCAAAGCGTAGCTCGGTTTCCCTGCTTCATGTCCGCCTGTCTCCCTCGGCTAGGGCCTCCTCTCCAGAGTGACTGCTCATCCTCAGCAGCCTACAGATAGGTCCTCTCTGCTTGGCTCTGTTGGCCTCTCTCACACCAGCCCCCGCTTTTTTTAACTTCATCCCGTCCACTCTTTAAATGTTCTGTGGTCTCTGCTGTCTCCACTGACCCCCAGGCCTGGCGCCCTCGGCCTGTCCTCTGCCAGCTTTTGCCTGGCCTGCGGCTGCCCTGTAAAGAGCCCACGCTTCCACGGCAGACTCCATCAGCCCCACGGCGGCCGCCTCCTGGCCTCCCCAGCTGCTCTGGCCTCGCTCTTTCAGTTTGTCCTGCCTCTTTCTCCTCAGCTGTCTTCTCTAAACCTTGCACAGTCCGAGCAGACTCCATCGTGGGGAAGCTATGGAGTTAGGAACTCCAGCAGAGTCCTCACATGCCGGGAAGGAGAGGGAGCAGGCCAGGCCGGGCAGCACTGCCCTGTCCTCAGCAGCCGAGGATTTACACAGCACCACACATCTCCGCTACTGCCCCTCAACTGTGAGAGACAGCGTTGCCATCTCCCCAGCCACGCGAGTGCTGGGGACAAAAAGCCGTCCCCTGAAAGGGTGCAGGGGCCTTCAATCCCTGACCTTCTCTCTGCCCCCAAATGATGTGTTTTTATGAACTGCCACCGATCAACTTTTCACTGTAACTGGTCAAATGCATCTTCTCCGTGATGTGCAGACGCTTTAAACTCATACGTAATATTAAATGTCGTATTCCCCAAAATAGGGCATCTTCTTTGTGTGGTAATCTACACTCCAATACTGGGAAAAACATCTAAAAATCTCATCTTTTTCTATACTAGGTAATCTGTTTAAATTAAAGACCTTTTCAGAGCCTCTATTTACAAAATGTTAAAATCCTATACCAACAGAAAATTACAAAGCACCAGCTAAGAGGTAAAGATATAAACTATAAATGTTAAGTCTGGAGAGAATATTACTTCTGTTTTTATATGAGAAGTATGAGCCTATTCCCCCTCCCCCCAAGACAGGGTTTCTCTGTGTAGCCCTGGCTGTCCTGGACTCACTCTGTAGACCAGGCTGGCCTCAAACTCACAGAGATCTGCCTGCCTCTGCCTACAGAAGTGCTAGGATTACAGGCGTGTGCCATCACCTGGTGAGCCTGTCTTTATAGGCATTTATATAACTTTTTCCCCCTTTATTTTTCTCTTTTAGTTTTTTTGAGACAGGGTTTCTCTGAGTAGTTCTGGCTGTTCTGGACTCGCTTTGTAGACCAGGCTGGTATACCCCTCCCAAATGCTGGCATTAAAGACATGTGCCACCATATAGCTTTAAAAAATTTCATGAAGAGACCAAATTAACCACAAAAGACAGGATATAATATTCTTTTTGTTTTTTGTTCTTATGAATTTGGCTGGCCTGTGTGTCTGGGTGCCATGTGCACACAGCGCCCCTGAGTCCAGCAGAGGGCGTTGGATCTACTGGAACTGGAGTTACAGATGGGTGTGAGCACTGAATACAGCCAGTGATATGAGCCACTCCGCCATTTCTCTAGCCCAGGGCATACTTTTTTAAACTCAGCAGACAGATATCTCTTACTTTAGACAAATTATTACACAAAATTCTATCTGCTCATAGATAGTGCGCTGCCAGATTTAGGGTTCCGTTTTTGTTTTTTAAGACAGGGTCTCATGTAGCCCAGGCTGGCCTCAACGTCCTTATGTAGCCAAGGATGACTGTGAACTCCGGATTCTCCCCTTTCCACCTCCCAAGTGCTAGGATTATAGGCGTGTCGACCATGCCCAGCTCCAGACTTTGCTTTAAGTTGCTTGATTCTATGAGGGAAAGGTATAACTCTGAGATACTAGCTTATCAACCAACGACAGGTGAAAAAGTAGCTCCTGAAGTGTGTTCCTTGCCTCATAGGAGAAGCTTCACTTGTTGGGTCCTTTGCAGATTCATCATATACAGTCACTCACTGGAATCTAAGCCATTGTTTATAATGACTATGAGGAAAACACAGAACAGAAAACAAACTTACATCTCTTGATTACCGCTCGAATGGACGACAAGGCTCCTTGGCTAGAAAGAGAGAGAGAGAGAGAGAATGTGTTACATCAGACTTGTGGAGAATGGCTTTTTACAATGCAATGTCATTTGAGGGCATGAGACACTAGTTACTAGCCTCTTTGCAGAACAAAAATTAATGAAAAACTTAAAATTGCCTTTTATATCATGATGCCTTAAAATCGCTTTCACAGAAACCTACGGATTACATCTCCCAGTGACAATCTGGGCATGCCCCCTCAGCAGAGTGTGCTGTTACAGAAGCTCAAAGTTCTCCTGTAACCTTCCCGCAGACCCAAGTGCCTGATCTGAATCCATTTGACCTAGGGCCAGCAGCGTCTTCCTCAGACCAGGCTATAAGAAACCTCAGGCCAACAAAGCAATCCCCTGCTTTCTTCAGGTGCTGTTTAGCAGCTGGCTGCAGCCTCCTGTTGTCTTTCTGCTGTTCTTCCAGTGGCTACGATTCTCTAGCTACAAAGTGTTTCATGTTAATGTTGTCTTTACTCAAATCAAATGGTCTTTGGAACCATTAAAAAAAAACAAAAAACAAAAAACAAGACAACATGAAACATGAAAGGATTTAGGGGAAAACAACAAAGAATTTGTTTATGATATTTCTTACTCTTTTAAAATGTTCTTTAAAAATTACACTTGCTGTGGTGGTTTGAACGAAAATGTCCCCCCATGAGCTCAAGTATTTGAATGATTAGCCACCAGAGCATGGAACTGTTTGAGAAGGACTGGAAGGGTTAGGGGGTGTGTCCTTGTTGGAGGAGGTGTATTGTGAGGGGTGGGCTTTGAGGTTTCAAAAGCCAATATCAGACCCAGTGTCTGTCTGTCTGTTCTCTGGTCATGGTGTCTTCTCATAGCAATTAAGTAACAAACATACTTGTTGTAAAAATTTATGTTCTTTCAAAATTCACCGTTTCCCAAGTAGGTGAGCTGAAACTTCAGTGTATCAGTTCTGAATGGAGCCTCTGAATGGAGCCTCTGAATGGAGAGGTCTTTAAGAATAAACTTGCTATGGTTTAAACACATCTCCCACAAAACATGCAATCAGAGGCTTAACTCCCGGGGGCCATCACTGGGAGGACCTAATTAGGGGCAATGAGGTGTCACCAAGCAGACAGCAGTGAATTCACTGTAGACGAGCAGAACTTGGTCCCATTCACACACACTCTGTCACCTGACCCTCTGCCTTCCACAAAGAGGCCAGTTCCTACGCTGTGGACACTCCCAGCTCGAGGAGAACCAGGAGCTAGTAAATCTCTACTCATTATAAATGACCTGGTCTGTGGCACCTGTCAGGACAGTACAAAGTGCCTGAGACGGCGGTTCTCGGCCTGTGGGTCGAGACCCCTTTTGGTCACGTATCAGATGTCCTGCATATCAGATGCTTACATTATGAGTCTCAACAGTAAAGCTTACAGTTATGGAGTAGCAACAAAAGTGTTATGGTTGGGCTTCACCACCACACGAGAAACTGTGTTAAGGGGTCGCAGCGTAGGAAGGCTGAGGACCACTGAACTAAGATAACGCGCTGCTTCAGACGGGAGAGGCGAGCTCTAGAGGCTCATGACAGCCAGAAGCAAGAGTGGTTTGGCGCTCTTCACTTCTGGTTGTACATGCAAATGGAGAGAGGACTTCCTAAAGGCCCACAGAACAGGTACTGAAAAGCACATATCTCATGTCCCAGAAAACCAACAAGCAAGAAACAAAACAGGTTCCACTATGGCATTTTAATATAGGCACATAATGGACTTTAACCATACTGAGTTCCCATTCTCTTCCTTTTTCCCACACTCCAAATTTTACTCCGTGACTACAACTATGATCTACTACATTTCAGAAACTTGTGATTGTAGAAACAGAGCTGTGGCCAGTCTGGTTTGCACCCTCCAAGAGAAAGCAAGTGAGCTGTGGACGAGCTCGCGCTTTTGTTTGTGTACACGGGATGTAACGGACAGCATCATGTTTTAACTTTTTAACTAAAGCGATGCAGAATGTAACAGAGAGAAGGAAGCACTGTAAGTGCTCTGTTCCACAGATAGGAAGGGACAATGGTATTTTAGTAGTCTACATTAACACCATATCACAATATGCTAGGCTAGATGTAACACTGAAAAGCAGAAAAAAGTGTAGCTGAGTGACTTGAGTCCCACAGTTCTGAGATCTGGGTAAGCTTCAGACCTGAGGTGGGGAACAGAGACCTGTAAAGGGGAGCCAGGGACAGAATTGGCAGAGCGCTGCTCAGCACAACATTTGATTTCTAGCACCAAACAGCAGATGCGGGCACAGGCCTGTGAGCCATCTCTCTGGAAGTGGAGGCAGAAGGAGCTTCAAGCTCACCCTCAGCTACAAAATGAATTTAAAGCCAACTTGGGCTATATGAGACCCCACATAAAAGACAAAACACAAACAAACGACCCCCCCCAAACAACAACAAAAACAAGACAAATAAAACTAATTGTAGGCTGGAGAGGTGGCTCAGGCTTTAAGGGTGCTGGCTGCTCTTCCAGAGGTCCTGAGTTCAATTCCCAACATCCACACGGTGGTGATATCTGGTGCCCTCTTCTGGCGTGCAGGTCTGCATGCAGACAAGACACTATACATAATAAATAAATCTTAAAAAAACAAAAACAAAAACAAAAACACCCCCCACAACTAACTGTGCTCCAGCTGGAGTGACTTCTGGGGAGAGGCACTGGCCACACCTAAGGGGGTAACACGCGTCACGTGCTCACCCACAGGCCACCACGGAGCTCCATCTCAGCCTCAAGGAATGGTTTTCACTAAAACTAAAAACTGCGACCAAACAAAAAAGAATTTCTGACATGGGCGTGATGGGCACACTTAAACCCTGGCTGGTGAGCCTGAGGCGAGTTCTTAGTTACAGGTCCCTTCAGCTGCTTGGCAAGCTTGTCTCAACAGCAAGCAAACCAAGCAAAACACCAAAGCGAAGCAAAAACAAACACCCCTCCCCCAACCAAACCTCTGAAATCTACAAGGAAAAGTTTCATGAGCTCAGATTCCCTCACTTTGATCACCGAGGGCCAGTTTCTAACGCTCAGACAATGCCACTCGGTCTCAGTGGGCTATATAAAGAAAGGAGTGGGGTGGCGGGGGCCGCGCTGAGGGACGGGTCTGGGGTGCGGGGCGCTGCGTGGGTAGGATCAAGACACAGCACATACAGATATGGAATTGTCAAAGAATAAGTAAGAATATTCTCAAAAAAGGTCAAATACAACACCAAGTTTCACCAGACACTTTCTAATCTTCTTCAAAGATAGACAAGCCCTGTAAAGGATGGGTACAACTAATTTTAATGAACTGTTTTCCTCTGCCACGTGTCTGTGGGAGACAAGGCTGGCAGGACGTGCTGAGCGGACGCGCTGACTGGGGCCACATCAGTGTCGAGAAAGGTAAAACTCCACAGCTGGCTAGAGACGTACTTCCGTCGTGAGCAGCCCTGTCTGTTTGCTCCCTGTTGCTCTTTTGCCTGTGAGATGAACATACGCTGTCTAACTTCCTGGCTGCCAAGAGTTAAAGGAAAACAAATATAAAAATACCTTAGCACACAGCTGGCACATGTCAGACTTAAACTTGTTGCATTTCCTTCCGGACTTCCCGAGGTTGGGATTTCTGTAGTTCATAATAAAGGTGGCTGAAATTTTGTTTTGTTTTTGAGCTAGAATCTCCTGTGTTCTGGGCTGGCCTTGAACTAATCCTGTGGTTGAGGGTGACCTTGAACTTCCGGTCCTCCACCGCTGGAATGCTGGGATTACAGGTGCCTGCCCCATGCTGGACGACCCGCTGCCGTGGGCACTCAGGGCTTCCCCTGCGACAGGCGCCTCGCCCGGCCAGCGGGGTCTTCAGAGCTGCCGGGACCCCGAATGGCCGCTAGAGCTGCCGCGCCCCATCTTGGAAGCAGAAATGTTTTGCATTCCAGTTGGAGTTTCCACTCCCGTTTACTGCCCTAGTCGCGCACACAAAGCCTAGTTCTTGGAGCGGCGTCTCTTCCGAGTCCAGAGCCCCGAGGACGGGGGACGGGGGGACCGCAGGACCGCAGGCGTTCGCGCGTTCCCCACCGCACACGCGCTCTGGCAGGTCACCCAGCGTGCGCCCCGCAAGACGGCTGCGCCCATCAGTGGCTCTGCGGGCTTAGCTTCACACTGTCTAAGTCTTTAAAAAGAAATTCTATAAAAAGTTCAAAGATCGTGGAGAAGGCTTTCGACTGTTCTAACTACAGAACATTGGAACTGGGGTGCGCCGCCCTGTCCTCGAATTCTCTCTGACACACACGTGCCTGCCCTGACTTTGTTAGACCCAGTTTTCTCCCTGTCTTCCCAGGGCAGCGGCTGCACTGTGGGCTCGCTGAGCCCGAGCCGAGGTGCACGTGATGCCCACAGCCCCCTCGGCGCACACAGGCATTCTGCCGCTGCCGCTGTGCTGTCGGTGCCAGCGGTGATGCCCGGTCACACGCACGCCCCGCCCGCGGTGTCTGCGTCTACAAACAGGAGCTGTTCGCTGGGCCTTGTGGCACCGCATGCAATCCCAGCCCCGTGGAGGTGCGGGAGGAGGCTGGGGAGTGCTCAAGGCCAGTCTGGGCTGCACAGTGAGACCTCAGCTCAGGAACTCCACAACCTGGGGACACAGGTCAGGGGTCGAGCACGTGTCCCCAAGCCAGCACCTCGGAGAAGAGCACATGGTACTCCCTGGAGGGAAGTGTGGCAGGGAGGCTGCTTTGGGCTCCAGCATGTCACTGGTGACAGACACGAGCAGCTGGGTGTCCGTGCAGGGAGTTTCAGAAGCGAGTGCTTTACGCCTGTTTTCGTTTCTTGGCTGCATGTTATCTTCAAGAGCCGGACCCTGGCAGCTCCCAGGGAACCCGGCACAAGCGGGTGCTGCTGGCTTCACGCTACAGGTAAACGGCGACACACCGTGATGTTCGTCACATCAGGCGAGTCCGGCTTGCCCTATGACGGGGAGCAGGCACTGCTCGAAGGGCAAAGAGCGGTATGGCATAGTGTCTGGCCAGCAGAGGAGGGCA
>NW_026595418.1:0-8109 GCF_907164565.1 Psammomys obesus | reverse complement strand
TTTAGTCTATAGAAATCACACTTTTTTTTTTTTTTTTTTTTTTTTTTTGATTATTCAGCTCAGACAGCGAGAAAGATGGTTTATTGTACACGAGTTACACTTGGCCACAAGCAAACAGAACTAGTCCAGAATGACAAAGGTCCAGGGCAGAAGGCAAGCAGGACTGTTTTGGTTATAGGGAAGGCAGCCAGTTTCTCAGGTGGTCTCGGCGAGAGGGTGTTCCAGAGGTCACTGGAGACGGTATTGCCGACAGGGGCTAACAGTCCCAGGCCGACAGCTTGCACCAGCGTCCTGGACTTCAGCATCCTTCACTTCTGCAGCCTTCGTGGTGCCCAAGTCTATTTACTTGGACCTCGGCCTCATCTTTCTTCTCTTGCGCTTCAGCCTGCACATCGCTTCTTCCGCCACTTCGCTCTCAGGGCGGCAGGAGTTTCAAAGAGGATTGGCGCTGAGGCTGAGGGCACTTGTTTGTTTGTTTGTTCTTTTTGAGACAGGGTTTCTCTGTAGCCTTGACTGTCCTGGACTCACTGTGTAGACCAGGCTGGCCTTGAACTCACAGAGATCTATCCACCTGCCTCTGCCTCCCGAGCGCTAGGATTACAGGTGTGCGCCACCACAACCATAGAAATCACACCGTGACTTCAGGCAAATCCTGAATTTATACGTTTCCTCATGCCCTTCTCTTCAGGCTCACTGTGTCTATTATGGTCTGCACACATTAGCACACAGCAGCCCTGACTCCCTCTGTGTGGGGCGCAGGGCAGGGTTCCCTCACGTTCATGTGAGGCTGAGATGTAGTGAGGAACACGGCAGCTCTCCATGTGGCTTAGTTTATCCAAACTTCTTTTTTTTTAATTTTAATTTTTTCACAATTTATTCATTCTATGTCCTGATTGAAGTCTCCTCCCAGTCCCACCCTTCTTCCTCCCTCTCCCCTTCTGATAGTCCACTGCAAGGGGGAGTTCTCCTCCCCTGCCATCTGCCCATAGCTTGTCAAGTCCTATCAGGACTGCCTGGATCCTCTTCCTCTGTGGCCTGGCAAGACTGCATCACCAGGGCCGCGTGATCAGAGAGCAGGCAACTGAGTCCATGTCAGAGACGGCCCCTGTCCGCTCACTCGGAGACCCACATGGAGACTGAGCTGCCCACGGGCCACATCTGGGCAGGGGTCTAGCTCCTCTCCCCACACAGTCCTACACTGGTGCATCGGTCCCGCAGGGCCCCTGGGCCCAGACAGCCAAGCCTCTTAATGTGTGCATTCTCTTGGACTGTCTGACACAGAGGAGACAAGCCCAGGGTTTGAGGGCTTGTTATTCACAGGGCCCATCATCACTCACAGGACAGTGTGCCTGGCTCATCTCATCCTCAGCCCTTTCAGTAAGCGAGCGCCGAAGCCCAGACCTTTGCAAGCAGCTTTTCCTCCATACAAGTTTGGGACCACAGTACATCAGGGCCCTACTATCTGCTTTTGGGCTTCCTTGGCCCAGTTTTAATAAAAATTTATTATCAAGTACTTTGAAGATACAAATGATCACTAAATTTTAATTCATTCTACAGAAGACTCTCATTAACTTGGTCCTGGCTAATTTAATTTAATGTCTTTTTCGGAGGAATCCCTCTTGAGTGGATGATTAGATGGGCTTGCCTGTATGATGAGCACAGGGCAAAGCTTTTATAAAAATTGAACTGAATTGGTTTAAAGACTTTAAGAATTGATTTCTCTTGAAAGAAGCTATGAAGATAGCCTGCCAGGAGGAAATTTTAAAGAATACACAAGGGAACAGTATTAAGTTGGAAATTCAAAATGCATCTATAAAAGGTCCCAAGCATGTTAACAAATGCACAACAAAGCACTGCATTTTAATTAAAAAATTTTCTTAAATTTCAGAAGAAAAAAATCTTAGGGTAGTTATTGTAAATTATTATGTTAAAAATAAAAACAGATTTGAGTGCTTTAAACAAAAACTAACAATTTGACTAATTTATTTCTACACATATTAAAGTTTTTTAGGGAAGTTTTAATAACCTCATTACTACAGTATCATATAAAAGACATGTCGTTATACTGGTACAGGGGAAATTATTTTATAATGAAGTACAAAGAATGGACTCAATCCTTCTATAGGGACTTGTAAAGTATTGAACATAACATTAAGCAAGTACATGAAGGTTAGCAATTGCGTCCCAATAAAATATTTCTAAAAACCTAGCTGACGGTAAGACAGCTTAAACAGCCACTGTGCATCTTGAATTGGCTAAGAACTCTGTCCTGGGCCTGACAATGCCTCAGTTTCCCTTACCGGGTTTCTAGCTCTGTCAGGGTGACTGCGCTTTCCGGACACTGTACTGCAAGTATTCCCAACAGGCTTTTCGGCAGGAAGAGGAGGTGGGCTTGGTGAATCCTCGTGCAAACCTAGGGAAAAGACGGAAGACAGAAGTCACCAGCTGGCCCAGGGCCCAGCATGAATGGAACATGGCTGCGCCCCCCCAGAATGGCTGGCAGCAGAGATCACACCCGGAAGCAGACAGCGGAGGGACGAGCCCGCCGTGGACCTCAGCGAGCTGATGGCGTTTGCTAAGAACAAGGAGCCGGCCTTAGCATTAATAAAGGCCCTCCCCCAGCCAGCATCCACTTAGATCCGTCTGCTCTGCCGTAGCTGGTACCTGCACGTGAAAGAAAGTGTCGCTGTAAATCTTACTGCAAGTGAAATAAAGCCAAAATATTTGTTCTTGGGCTGGAGAGATGGCTCGGAGGTTAAGAGCACTGACTGTTCCTCCAGAGGTCCTGAGTTCAATTCCCAGCCACCACAGGGTAGCTCACAACCATACAGTGAGATCTGGCGCCCTCTTCTGGTGAGCAGGCACACACGCAGGCAGACAGTGTATAGGCAATAAACAAACCTTAAAGAAAATTGTTCTTTAGTTGTGCTGGGCACATTTCCGGCAGCCAGTTTCCACGGGGGAGGGCAGCCACCATGGTGGCCAGACAGACATAGTAACCCAAAGAGGCCACACTACACAATCGGCTGCCATTTCACAGACACAGGAGCTGGGAGAGCTGTAAGCGAGCTCTAACTTATCGATGTCAGTAGCTGTCAGGTTTGTTTGTCTGAACCATCCAGCGAGACGTGGTCCTTAAAAGGTGGAGCACGCAAGGCCCTCCCCACTCTCCTCTCGAACAGTTAAGTGTGGCTGGAAGTTAGGCTAATGGCACAGCCAGCCTCATTACAGACATGGCACCTTTCCATCCACACCACACACGAAGCGCGGTGGTACTCCCAACTCACTTTAAAGAAAGAAAACAGGTGATTGCATTTAACTTTTGCCAGCTGATTCTGATCTGTGTGCAGGAAGACTTCATGACAGCGTGGCTGCCACCGTGGCCAGAGGCTAAGGCCACCTTTACACCGTCTGCTGCAGCCACTGGGAGTGTGTGGGGATTCTCATTTGTTCACATGGACACTGGACATCTCCAGCTCCCGTGGGAAAACCTCAAACAGGAAGATGCTCTGTCAGCTACAGAATGCCCTGGGAATGCCCAGGCCAGCTACAGGGAAAACAAGGGTTTCAGACAGCGAGAGGCAGGGCTGCCCTGGGGACACGGCCACGCAGGACCCTCTGACCTGTCACCTTCCTGAGCACCTGCTCACCGAGAGAATGAGGCTCTCCACGGAGGCTGAAGAGCCCGTGCAGGGACAGGCGGGAAGCGAGCGGGCTGCTTGCAGCTGGGGAGGGCGCGGGGACACTGGAGTGGGTCTGACCGGCCTCAGAGAAGCCTTTCGGGTTTAGCACAGCTGAGAAGGCTCCCGGCAGGGCCTGAGGGGCGCGGGGCACCAGCTATGTGTGTAAGTGGCAGGACACGAGGTTCCAGAGGACCAGCCATCTTTTATTGATGGACAGATTGCGTTTCCAGCCAGTGGTTCCCTGTCTAAGCACTCTAGGTGTCCTGGAACTGGCTCTGTAGCCCAGGCAGCCCGAGACCTCACAGGAGATCCACCTGCCTCTGCCTCTAGGGTGCTTGGACTAAAGGCCGCCGCTGCCGCCGCTGCCACCCGGTACAGCCATCTTTAGAGCTAACAAAGCAGAAGAATCCAATTCACACTCAACACTTCCTTTTCTCCCGGATCCTGGACTTCAGGCCCAGCCACGTTTAACGGTGGCTCTAGGCCTTGGCCACAGCTGCGGCAAAGCGTCTCTGCGAAGTTTCTGTTGACAGCGGTGTGCGGCCTAAGTCACCGTGGGGAGTGTGCCCTGTGCTGCGGCTTCCCTAGGAGGTTCCTGCCCAGCTGCCCCTCCCCGTGGTGGGTGCTGAACGGCGCCACATCACATCCACCACCAACAGTCCCGGCAGGCTCCTGGCGGGTCGCCAGGCTGGTGGTCCTGGGGCCACGGCATTGGGCGAAACAAGAACAGGAGCGGCTACGGGCCAGGCTGTAACTCACTGCAAACCGTGAGCGAGGACTGGACTCCATCCGCAGCAAGTCGAGAAGGCCGACCCCGAGCCCACCTGAGGGTTCTGTGCTGTTAGTGACCTCTTTACACGCCTGTTAAATCCAGCGTGCACGCGCACGTGCCAGCGAGCAGGTGAAGAGGCAGTGAGCTGGAATTTTACCCCTTTCTGGACGATGCCACACTGCCGGAGCCGGGGAGCAGCTGTTTCTCCAATACTACGACATAAGCGTCCAAGAGGCCCGCCTCGCGGAGTGAGAGCCTCGCCTTTCTCATTGACCGCACCTCAGTCCAGGTTCTCGCCACCGGCTAGGCGCTATCGGCGGAGAGCAACGCCGCCGAGGGTCCGAACCAACTCGAGGCTTCTGGAGTGCTGCAGAGAAAAGCCAGGCCCTAGAGGCAAGCGTGTACACGGTCGCTCCCGCGACAGGCGGACACGGCCGGAGGAGGCGGAGCGGCAGGACCTCCTGTCAGGCAGAAGCATAGACCTCTGGCCGCGCGCGCGAAGGCTCTGCAGGTCCGAAGGAAACCAGAGGCCCCGGCAAAGCGGAGTGACGAGTTCAGCAGGGTGGGAGGTGCTCCAGAAGCCAGGCGGAGCGTGAACGCCTGGTCCTCTGCCTGAACCTCTGAGTGCTGGATGGCGGGAGCGCACCTTTTCTGCAGCTGTGTAACATCCCGCAACAACTGACCCGGGGCTTGCAGCATCCCGGAGCCCCACTCCTGGCCCCAACATCGCGATTCTTAGGACGCACCACTAAAGCTGACAGAAAACTCCATTACTGCATGAGTAAAGAAAGGTCCACGAAGGAAGTACACAGGACCCCCGTGTACACCGATTTTAACACGTACTTATTTTGCAAATGAGTCATTCTGAGACGGAGGACTAACTGCTAGATGTTCCCACAGCTTTGTGGGTGCAGTTCTCTGAACAGTTCGCACACGGCCTTACGAAGACGGCGCTGACAAGAATATTCCCGCAGGGACGTACAGGATAACTCCATTTGCTGTCGCCTCATTGCTTCGCCACCGTCTCTACGGAAGGCTCTGACACGAGGCTGTTCTCAGGTCACAGTCTCCTATTCTCCTTGTTTAAAGTCAGTTTAAAGGGAAAAAACTCAAACCTTCAGGGCGCACTCCAAAGGAAACAGAGAGAGAGCACCCTGCTCTGGCGATGTGCGACCATGAGTAATGAGCGGCCGGTTACACGCGACTTCAAAAGCGGACAGAGAAGTTAAGCCACATTTCTCCTAGGTCTTACTAGGAAGGAGGAGGAGCAAATTAGGAAGGTGAGAGAGCTTACATTTTCCCGGTTTGGCTGGGATTCGAATTACAGTAGGCTTCCTGGTGGGCGCTGCTTGAACGGCTCTTTCTTTCGCTGGTTCCGTTTTTGTGGGGAGCTGAAAGGGATCTAATGAAAAACACAGTTTATTCTGCATGTTTTAGTTAACACAGATTCAAACAAAAAAGCCTCATTCAGAACTTAAGAGTCATATTTTTCGTGCCCCAGGGAAAACTATTCAGGGATAAACAAAATCTCAGTTTGCAGAGACAAAAACAAAGTTGGAGCTCATAAAAGGAAATAGTTTAGTGCCCTGTGAACAATTCAGGGGGTTTTCTTCCTCTCTGACGAGAGGTCCAGGGCCATCGTGAATTGTGGAGAAGCTGGCTTTCAGAGGAGAGCAACCCTCTCTCGAAGGTCTGCAGATGAGGGCCGGCAAGCAGTGTTTGCACAGAGACCCGGCCAGCACGTGCAAGGCTGCTAATCAGGCCCACTGTGCCCGCCCTCGGCCTCACCCTCCCGCCGGGACACCGCACGCGCCCAGCGGTCGCCCGTCGGCTCAGTGGAAGCAACAAGGACTGGACTCCAGAAGTAAAGCACCTTCCTTCAATACTTAACTCAGGGCAAAGACACGCCTTAGCGTCTCCCGACGTCACCCGTTTGCTGAGTACCTCAGCCGCGCCCGCGGTCAGTGTTCTCAACCCAACCCAGCCGGAAAGACGCGACCTTTCCTGTGAACGCGCTTTTCCTTCTTCCAGAAACGTGTCTAGGCTGCTCGAGTGGGGCTGCAGAGGCGGCTCCGCGGGAGCAGTGCTGCCCTGCACACACTTAGGTTCCCAGCGCCCTCCTCGCCCGTGACCCCAGTTCCAGGACCACGCCTCCTCGGCCTCGTGAGCGCCAGGCACACGAGTGTGCCAGGAGGTGCCCCTCCCCCACATTAATACCTCTTTAAAAATGTAAGTGTGGTGTGTGTGCACCTGTGTGTGTGTGTGCACCTGTGTGTGTGTGCACCTGTGTGTGCACCTGTGTGTGTGTGTGTGTGCACCTGTGTGTGTGTGTGTGTGCACCTGTGTGTGTGTGTGTGCACCTGTGTGTGTGTGTTTGTGTGCACCTGTGTGTGTGTGTGCACCTGTGTGTGTGTGTGTGCACCTGTGTGTGTGTGCACCTGTGTGTGTGTGTGCACCTGTGTGTGTGCACCTGTGTGTGTGTGTGCGTGTGTGTGCACCTGTGTGTGTGTGTGCACCTGTGTGTGTGTGTGCACCTGTGTGTGTGTGTGTGTGTGCACCTGTGTGTGTGTGTGTGTGTGTGCACCTGTGTGTGTGTTCAGCGAGACACCCCGAGAAAGGAGAAAAGGGGAGAGCAACAAGAGAAGACCCTTGGTGTCAGCCTCTGGACTGTGCAAGTATACAGATGTGTGCAACACAGACACACAGACACACACGCACACACAGAGACACACACGCACACACAGAGACACACACGCAGACACCCTACGGAACTAACTAAGGAACAGGAAGTTGGGGACCTGGAAATCAACACAACAGCAGAAACGGATGCAGCCTCCTCTGTCTGCCTCCTCCCGGCCGCCTCGGGGCTGCGCCACGGCCGGCAGAAGGACCAGGGTGGACAGACGGCAGCGTGGCCAGCGGCCGCTGTGCATTTCTCCCGTGGGCGCTGCTCCCGGCATCTCTAACTGTTGTTTATCGGCACAGTTTGGGGCCAATGATGTCTGCCGGGTAAGCTTGGAGGGAGAAGAAAATGCTGGGTGTGAAGCGCCTGAAAGTGGATTCTGGGCCAATGTGCGACTTACACATTTTACATTCTGGAGTGGGTGTGTGCATGGCAAGGGTCGGGACGGTGGTGGGTGGAGAAAGGTCAGCAGGCACTGAGGAGGCTGCCGCAGGGTCCTCCAGCTTGCGGGAGAGGCCAGCCGGAAACCCCACCCCAGATCGTGCGGTCTGCAGGGGCAGACCTCACAGCCTGTCAAAGGGCCAGCAGGCTTGTCTTCACCAGGGCTTAAACGCGGGAAGCCACAGGTGAAAGCCAACTGTTCTCAGTGTCCTCCATGTCCCCCCCCTCTCCTTTTCCACATCACTAGCTGTTCTTAAGCAACTGACTCCTGCAATCAATCTGCTACCCGAGCGTTGGTGAAAAAGAATGCACCACTGCAGACCTCCAGGGACAGTCAGCTGTGCTCACGGAGCCAGGGAGCCATCCACAGGCAGTGCTGGGCTGAGCGCCAGGGGGCAGGCCAGGGCTGTGGGCAGGTCAGGGCCAGGGGCAGGCCAGGGCTGTGGGCAGGTCAGGGCCAGGGGCAGGCCAGGGCCAGGGGCAGGCAGTGCTGGGCTGAGCGCCAGGGGCAGGCCAGGGCCAGGGGCAGG
>NW_026595417.1:0-11237 GCF_907164565.1 Psammomys obesus | reverse complement strand
CTGGCCAGCAGAGGAGGGCAAAGAGCGGTATGGCATAGTGTCTGGCCCGCAGAGGAGGGCAGCATTTATTGCAATTGGGTGGTATGAGCTCCGGCCTCTTCAAATGTAAACACAGAAAGAACTACGAGTCTGGTGTATGACTGTGTTCAATAAACACCTATTGAGCAAGCCAAGGAATTAAGTTACGGAAATGGTGTCTGTTGTCTTCGCTCTACAGCTAACCTACTCTAAAGAAAGTTTCTGAGGGAAATGTAAAAAGGAGGAGCTCTGACTGAGCTGTAGAATGCCTGCTGAGAGTGCATGAGGCCTGGGCACAGAAGAGGAAGGAAAGAGGAGCCTGCAATGAAACAGCTCAAACCCAGCCCTCTTCTTTGTAGACGGGCAGCAATTAGCAGAGTTGCTTATTGGCAGAAGCACAAAAGGGACAGCACGATTTTGAAAGGTTGTCTGTTATATGGGGGAGGTGATTCTATCAGACAATACAGGGCAAGTTCCTTTTGACTAGTTTATAAACCCTCCTTCCTTTGTCCTACCCCCTCAAGGCAAAGGCCAACTGACACTTAGCTGTTAGAGTATTAGAAGTGATTTAATTTCAGCCAAGAAATGTAGAGCCATGCTAATCGAGGCATACGGCAAGTACCAAAGTGACAGATCCAGCTAGGACACGACCATCCCTGCCCCACAAGGCCGTCCTCCGGCGAGACCCCGACAGACGAGGGAGGCTTTCGAACTTTTATTTTTCTTTTCTTCAAAGCAAAACTTAGAACTGGATTAAAGCTTCAATCTCATTTTTACCACGAATCTGAGATTTTTTTGCACGCCATTTTCTCTATCAGACCATAAACTTTCTTAAGCCTTATACATCATAACACACACACACACACACACACACACACACACACACACACGTCATATACACGTATGTTGGAATGGTGTTGCCCAAAATCTTAAACTGAAAACATGTTGCAGCAAGCTTTAAAAGTCTCATCATATTGACTCCCCACACTAAAACCAAACCAAAACAAACACCCCCCAAAACCTATGTAAACAAACCTCATCAACGCACACCCTACCTAACAATACCTAAGAGGCTGTGAAAAGGACTTTACAAACAGAAAATGAAGTGTTCCAGGCCTGGAGAGATGGCTCGGTGGTTAAGAGCGCCTGATGCCCTTGCAGAGGTTCAGTTCCTAGCACCCCCTGGCAGCTCACAACCAGCCATCACTCTCATCCCCAGGGGCCTGGTGCCCTCTCCTGGCCTCTGTGGCCCCAGGCATGTACGCAGACACACACATAACATAAACATAAACTAAGTTTTTTTAAAAAGAACACTGTTCCCTGATAGCTGTCATTCTGGCTTCAGGAACCATTACGTACTGGTGTGACACACCCCTGAACCCTTCTTTATGGATCTGGGAGATGTGTGTTAGCTCCTGTGATGGATGAGCAGGTCCTGGCTGCCCAGAGAAACCAAGGGCTGGAGAACCAGGAAACAGCCGTGTCCTTGGAATAAAAGACAAAGCGTTAAAGGCAGATGTCCCTCCCATCACGCCTACGTTCTTCCAGCTCCGCAGTCACAGCCCTGGCCGAGCTGCCAGAGGAAGAAAGCTGCCGGCAGCCTCTCGGGGCCCAACCAGACACAACTCCAGTCCGGGGAGCCAGCGCCCTCTCCCGGCCCCCGTGGGCAGCGTCTACACCTGGGACAGACAGTATGCTCACAGAGCGCCCACGCATATTAAATTTTTTTTAAAAAGATATGAGCGCCTGGAGGAGACTACCCCAAGGTAAAAACTCAAGCATCGAGCAGGGGACTCGGCACCGCGCTTGTAACCCAGGGCTCACAGGCAGGGACTGACTAGCTGAGGGAGCTAGAGCAGGCCTGAGTGACCTGGTGTTCAAGGGAGAGCCGCCGCCTCAGCGAGAGAGCTGGAAAGTGACTGAGGCAAGGCCTTGACTTGTCTCCACACACAAGGCCATGTGCAAGCGCGTCTCTCACCACGCGTGCGCCACACGTACATGAGCACAATTTACACACCACACACACGTGTGTGAAAAAAGGATGTAGAGGAACGCAAGAACGAGAGGAAGATAGAAATACACCCCTACTCACGCCCCCCCCCATGCCTTCAGTGTATTTGGCTTTCCTTTTGACACTGTTTCTGACTCATTTTGAAGTGTCACTATTAAAATCTAGGAAACACAAATTCCTTACACAGGCCTCTGGTCTACTGTTGATGTGGCAGGAAAAAAAATCAGTAACAGAACTTGAAGTTTCAGAAACAGCTGACATTCAGGATTGGGCTAGCAACAAAACAGATCACAGAAGGGCGTGCGTGTGCCTGGGGGCTTTAGGGAGGGGCCTCGATTTAAGCAGCAATGCTGTTCAGACAAGACTAGAGTCGCCTCAGTTAACCAGGACAAGATTCTACAGGAAAAAAAAAAATCAAACCTTACAACGAATACAAAGTGACTCAAAAGTCAGAAAACATCAGGGAAAGAAAAGAGGTGAGAAACACGATTTTATGTTTCCTTTTTCTTTAAGAGACTAAGACAAAACCGCCCAGAGGAATAGACATCGTTTTGTTTTTTCTTAAAGTCTAGACAAACGCATATTTTAAACATTTGGAATTGATCAAAATATTAATTGATGCTTCTGAAAAGTAGGGGAGATAATAGGCCAGTTTAAACGTGGGCTTTACCCGACGCAATGAGACAGATAGGTTTTTTACACTTCAAGTGCTAAAAAAGGTGTAGGCCGGCCATGGCGGCTATGGCTATGCCTATGTTACTTGGATATACTTATGACTATCACTCAGTACTTGGGAAGCGGCACCAGGAGGGTGGCTAGCTCAGGCTAGCCTGGGCTACATAGGAGTATGCCTCAGAATTAGTGCTATCCCCAAACAAAAGGAATATTTCTCATGCCTTTTCCTTTCTTATCTGTTCTTCTCTCACTCTGATGGAGCTCCCCTCCCCCTCTCCTTCCCTGAAGTGTTAGAGCTGGAGAGATGGCTCAGTGGTTAAGAGCACTGGCTGCGGGCTAGGGCTCAGCTCCTAGCACAGACGGTGGTTCATAACTGGCTGTAACTACAGTTCTGCGGGATCTGGTGCCGTCTTCTGGCCCCAAGGCCACTGTAGACACGGTGTACAGACACAGGGGCACATAATACACAAACAAGCACACCTGAGAGACTGTAAGCGGGCACACCGACCGAGTGTGACTGTTAACTCTGGTTTATTTCATGCCACAGCAGCAGTGGTTCAGGAAATAGATCATTTTCTTTTTGTAAACAGCTTTGACAATGCATACAGGCCCTGAGTCATTTTATTATTCAACTTCTGATCCAGGGGACCTTCTCTCCTATAATGGTAAATAAATCTGACCTCAGGCTGCTAATTTCACATGGTGATTGATCGGATGATGGTTTAAATATAACGTTCATTATTCAAAGGTGTTGAAATTGACATGAGCCAATTGATTTATTTTGTTTTGCTTTTTGCCACCACAAGTTATTTTAAAATAATTCACAGGGCTGACAAGATGGCTCAGCGGATAAAAATATTTGCTTTGAAGCTTTGTGATCTGAGTTTGGTCCCCGAACGCACATAATCCCTGACCTCTACAGACATACCCACATATGTACACATTATAAACACACATGCTTATCAGCAGAATAATTTACAAATCACACAGAGCAGTGTCCTCACTGTCAACACTACAGTGGCCCGGGTAGAAGCCCACAATTACTGCTGCTGCCGGCCCTGGGGCAGAGATGGTTGTGTGCCGCTGCGTGCTGGACTGCCAATGCGGCTTACAGCTGTGAGATGGCCGTGCTTGCGTGGATGCCGGCTTTCCACGCATTGTCAGCGGCATTAACAACGTCTTCGCTGACGCAGGGAGAATGTGCCATTCATCTTCCCGTGTTTTCGTTCACGCTCTTTCCTGTTGGCGCACAGCTCAGGTGCTGGGTGTCCCAGGCCCAGGCGCCCCCACCGACATGCACCACAGCCTTCCCTAATGCTGCCAGTGTACATGCAAGTTAAGTCTGCATCGCTCGCTTTTTCGATCACTCTAAGTGTAGACAGTGATTAAAAGGTTAAGTCGGGCCCCCGGCCCGCCCGTGCTCCTGGTATGAACATTCCACCATTGCTGTCCACGCTGCAGGGCGCCAGCTCTCGGAAGACGTGCACACTGCACATCTGGTTGAGCAAAATTAAAACGGCAGGAGATGGTGTTCTGAGCACACGCACATTCACTCTGTGTTTGTTCCATTGCACGTTAGAGCCACGCACAGGACTCGATGCCTGTAATCTCAACACAAGAGAGGCCGAGGAAGAAGGCTGTCTTCAGTTCAAGTCAGCCTGGCTCCAGTCGGGCTCGTCCACGCTAATGAAGGACACTCTGAAGTAAAATAACCGAGCCAACCAAACGAAGCAGAAGATAAAAACTGTGAGTTAATACAACTTAAATCTTAGTATTGCCAGTATCTAACAGCAAATTTGTCAGCTCTCGTCTGTGTGTGTGTCTATGTGTGTGTGTATCTGTGTGTGTCTGTGTATTTATGTGTGTGTCTGTGTCTTTGTGTGTGTGTGTGTGTGTGTGTGATCAATTCATTCAGGCCACCTCAACAAAAGCACCACAGACTTACAGGTTTATTATAATGAATGGATTTTTCTCTCTCACAGATTTGGAAGCTGGGAAGGTCATGACCAAGGTGACAACAAGAAATGGGTATCTGATGAGGAACTGCGTCGTGGCTCAAACAGCACCTCGAGGGTGTGCCGAGGAGCTCCCACAAGGATGCTGCCTCACAACCTCGTCCCAGCTTAAAGGCTCTACCTTGCGGGCTTCAGGTAAAGTGCTTCATACACACATGGGGACCTGAGTTTGTGTGTGAAAGCAGGATGCTGCAGGTCGCCGCTGCGATCCCGGCTTCCCCGGGGGATGATGGAAGATGGAGAAGGGGAATCTACACGTCGGCCCAGGGAGCAGAGCAACAAGAAAAGACCTCGTCTGTGTGCATTGTGAGGACTGTACCCAAGTGTGTCCTCTGACCTCACGTGAATGCACACACCCACACACAAAAGATACAATAGTTAAAAACTTAAAACAGAGAACCAAGAATGGCCTCACTGCAAAGGCCACGATCACAGAGGATAAGGCTTCATCATAAGGAACTCCAGCGAGGCACAAACAATCAGGCTTTTGAAACGAGACTTAAAGAGTGATTCATACTGAATAATGAATAATCTGTCTACCTTTCAGAAGTGTCATTTGGGGCTGGAGAGATAGCTCAGCAGTTAAGGGCACTGTCTGCTCTTACAGGGGACCTGAGTTCAATTCCAGCAACCACATGGTGGCTCACAACCATCTATGGTGAGACCTGGTGCCCTCTTCTGGTGTGTATTCACCTACATTAAACCAATCAACCAACCAACCAACCAACCAACCAACCAACCAACCAACCAACCAACCAAATAAACAAACAACAAATCTTTAAAAAAAACAAACCCAAACCAAAAACCCAAACAGAAGTATCATTTGGTCCTGGGTGTTCTGCTTCAGCGTAGACTACAGCTGGGGCCATTTCACTGTGATGCTGGAAGAACAGCTGCAGGTGCCCCAGCGTGGGAGGGGAGAGAGGGCACACCAAGCAGCAAGCCGCCTACTTCAGAGCCGCCAGAGGGAGCTCATCATTCAGGCAGAGGCTGACCTTGCGCACACTTGCCTGCTGTCTTCGGGGTTCTGCCCTGGGCTTTCTCCTACCTTCCGTGCTTCTTCCTGGTTCTTCTTGACGCTTTTAAACATCCCACTGCATAAGAACGTGTATTTGGAGGCCATCTTACTATCTGCAGTCTTACTTAACAGTCATTAGCCTTGAATGAAGATCCTCTTATCCCAAAGCTTGCTCTTCTCTGGCCACCCAAGTCTGAGGTCATGTCATGGAGCTAGCTGTGGTCATCATTTTAAAGGACTCCAATGTCCTTTAGCTACCAGATGTGCGCTTGGTTTTTCCAGCGGCTTTACAAAGAATAAAAATTAGCTGATGGGAGTCCTGGCAGTCTTACTTACGTAAAGGAGACATTTCTAAATATTTGCACACAAGTTTTTTGCCTCCACATTGCTGGAGTTTGGGTTGATAGAAGGAATTCCCTGTTGCCATGCTTCATGTGCATGAAAAAATAAGCTACCAGTGAGAGGAACCTTCTCAAGAGATTTCTATGTTTCAAGGACATGGTTCAACTCATTTTCAAAATGTATTTTATTAGTAAAACAAAGGCTCTGGGAGGTCTCTACTATATAAAATTACGTTGATGAGCTTTTGTGGTTTTGTGTCTACTGCTTTGTTATTTTCTCAGGCTGTGGTTCAGCTCCTTTTATCCTGGTTTAGATGCTGCCGTGTATTTGCTAAGAAGATATTCGACAGTGCTCCGTGTTTTATTCCTGTTGTTGATGGATGACAGCACTAAAGCGCCTTTCCAAACACCACAGCTGCTGTGGCAACGCTGCGTTCTCCCACAGACAGGAGCCCCTGCAGAAACCCAGGCCAGGCCTTTCCAGAGACTTACCATCTGTGTGGAACCATGCAGGGGGCACTTCCTTCTCCCTCCTCCAGGAAGAGGAGGAAGGTGTGTGTGTGTGGGTGTGTGTGTGTGTAAGGGTACGGTGAACTGCTACTGCCCACGGTGGGGTTAGATTCTAAGTCTCACTACCGTCTCTCCTTCACAGTCTATCTGATTCCCACAGGCCACTCAGGCAGCGGGGTCAGCCTCCATGACCAGCAGAGCTGGCAGCCTCCCAGGAAGCACCAGAGGAGACGAGCACACGCTGTGTATCGGTGACTGTAAGCTGAGTGATGGGTCCTAGAGGCGGCTCGATGGGGAAAGCCTGTGTCAAGCCTGGGGACCCCATACCTGCTCTAGGACCTATGGCCAAGGGAGAGGATGGACTCCTCAAGTGAGGTGGAATAAAAATGTTTAAGGCCGAGCGACAAATTTGCTCCTCAGAGCATTAAAACCTTTATCAAATCCCAGGGATTTTCAAGATGAAGTCACAACCACCTTGGGGAGCAAAATTATTATGGAGATATATATATATATATTTTTACGATCACGTCTTAATATTTAGGATAAATTATCTCATTACTTAGAAAAATGCTATCACATACAGTCATTTGTTTTTGGCACAGAGTCTCACTATGTATTCCTGGCTGGCCTGGCACTTGTTATATAGACCAGGTTGGCCTCAAACTCAAAGCAATCCTCCTGCCTCTGCCTCACAAGTAAGTAATTATTTTTTAATATATGTGAATTCCACTTTCAATATACCATTGTTCTGGAATTCCAATACATCTATATAATATCAAATTAGTGTTTCCTGAAATTAAGTGTTGAGATATGTATTAATTTCTGCTTTTAGTGCTCTGTTTTCATATGCAACAGGCATGGTCCAAGTTCACAAGACCTGGAACCAACAGCGCCTGGGCAGCTCTAAACACAGGAGGTGAAAGAGAGGCTGTCACTTACCAAGGACCCCTGCTCCACTTTTTTTGTCTTTAGTATCTTTATCTAACTGGAGTCAAAGGCGTATGTTAAAATATAGTTCTGATCAAATCTACACGAAATTATGTGTGAAGAAATGATACGTTCATCTCAATGAAGCTTTAAGAAAACCAACCCTTCACTGAAATCTTTGAGAAAACAAACTACACTCTTTGACGCTCACACACAAGAGCCCAGCATAACTGTCCTCTGAGAGCCTTCATCTAACAGCTGACAGAAATGGATGCAGAGACCCACAGCCCAACAACAGGCGGAGCTCAGGGAATTTGTGGAAGAGTGGGAGGAAGGATTGAGGGAGCCAAAGGAGTCAAGGACTCCACAAGAGACCCACAGAGTCCACTAACCTGAGCCCACGGGAGCTCACAGAGACTGAACCACCAGCCTAAGGCATGAGCTGGACCTGGACCCCCACACATATGTAACAGATGTGCAGTCTGGTCATCACGTGGGTCCCCTAACAACTGGAGCAGGGGCTGTCTCTGACTCTGTTGCCTGCCCTTGGATCCCTTTTCCTTACCTGGGTAGTCTTGTCTGGCCTCAGTGGGAGAGGATGCGCTTAGTCCTGATGGGACTTGAGGTGCCAGGGTGGGCTGGTACCCTTGGTGGCTGAAATGAGGGAGGGAGGGTGAGGGCAGGACTTGGAGGAGAGGGGGAGAGGCTGGGACCAGGCTGCAAAGTGATTAAATAAGATAATAATAATAAAACTAGTGTGAATGGCTGGCTTCATAATTAGGCTGCAGTGCCATCTTGATGGTTTGGGTGCTTGCAAAGCAGCCTTGAGTTTGGATCCCAGCACTTGTAAAAAGTAGGTGACATGAACCTATAACCCCAACACTGTGTGTGTGTGTGTGTGTGTGTGTGTGAGAGAGAGAGAGAGAGAGAGAGAGAGAGAGCGCTGTGTGTGTGTGTGTGTGTCATTGGAGGAAAGAGACTTGCTGAGGCTAACAGCCTAGCTCACAGCCTAGCTCACAGCTGTGAAAAGACCCTGTCACAAAAGAATAAGGTGGAAAATGAAAGAGCACAACGCCTGCCCTCCGCCCCCGCCACTCGAATGTACACACACGCACGGACGCCACGCCCATCCATGCCCACACTTCACCCCAGATATGTAAACAGCATCACATAAGCATCTCACAGGTGGAGGCCGGCTGATACCGACCGTAGTAGAAACCGATTGTTGACCAGGACGGAAGACAGTGGCCTGGGAGAAGCCGAGTCAGTCATGTTGGAGCGTCTGCATGAAACCCAGTGCAAGACGCGATCCTGGGAACCGCAATCCTCTGACACGAGGCCACATACATTACCTCAATTGTGTGCGTGCGTGAGCATTCACGCCTGCAGCACTGCCTTCCTGTGCAGCCGGGGTTGGCCTTGAACTTCCCTGCCTCAACCCCCTGAACATCAGTTCAATTCGTTATTGAATGAATTGTATATAGTTCCTGGGGTGCTCACACGGAGGTCAGAGGTCACCCTGCAGCAGTCAGCTCTCCTCTACCGTCTGGGTCTCGGGGTCACACGTCACCTGCTGGGCCGTCCGTGGGTCCCAAGGTCACTGACACAGAGTGGGCTGAATGTGTGGCTCTGGGGCAGAAGGTCCTGGGTTTGGTGCCCACCCGACCTGACCCGAATGCTGCAGAGACTGCGGGCAGCGGTGCGGGGCCCACCCTGCCTGTGCATCCCGTGGAAGTGCGCACCCTGAACCGAGCCTAGGGGTCTAAGGCCCTGCCACACCCCCGTGAGCCCCTTGCCCATGCAGTGTAATATTGCTGGAGTAGATAAGCAGGCTACCACCCGGCTTAAACCATGACATCTAGCACTGTAAGAGTGAGTCCACTTACAGAACAAGGACGCACACAGGAGCCAAGGGGCCACACTAACTTACTAACCGACAGACCCTTCTCAGCCAACCCAGCCTTGAGGAAGTCAGAGCTCAGCTTCGCAGACGGGGTTTATGCCGTTCCCGGCGTCTGAGATCCAGCGGCTGAGGAGCGGGGCCTGACTTCACTCCCACTCCAAGCTGCATGCTTTCCCGAGGTGCTCACTGCCTCACGGGAAGTCCACGCCCAGCTGCGTGCACACGCCTCCACGCAGACCATCTTATAAAAGTATGGAGTAATCGCCACACGACCGTGCAACGTCTGCTCTCGGTGAGCATGCTACAGGCTAGAAGAGTCACATCAGAGGTGACAGGGAGAATGAGGGCGCCATCTTGAGCAAGTGAACGGGCTGCCAAACAGGCAGGGGGTGGAGTGCTTGCACAGGACCGCAGGTTTAGAACTCAGCACCACAGACTGAGCATGGTGGCACAGGGATGCGGAGGCAGGAGGAACTGACCTCTGGGGTTGTTAAAACGATAGAAGACGTCAAGGAGAGTTATAAAATATAATGAATATCTGGAAATGCATAGATCTGGCTGCATTTTGTTTTAGGAGATCCTAATGAAAGATATTTTTAAGGTTTAAGACAACAACACAACAGAGGCAGCCATTGCTCACTGAGGCCCAAGTCTGCTGCATGAGGCAGGCAATGCATTTCCTCCAGTCATGCAGGAATCCCCACTACCACACGCACACAGCCATGGCTTGCCATAAAGCTATATGACAGTAAGATAGTGTGGGGTTACCGAAAGAGCAAACAAAGAGAACAATGTAAAACAGAGCCCAGCTGGAGAGATGACTCAGCAGTTAATGGGGACCTGACGCCCTCTTTTGGACTCTGAGAGCATCTGCACTCACAGGCACATACTGTCGTGAAGACAAACACACATATACATAAATAATGGGGGGACCTGCAGGCAATGCATTTCCTCCAGTCATCAGGGGACGGGGGAGGGGACCTGCAGGCAATGCATTTCCTCATTCATGCAGAGACCCGGCCACCCGGTTTGTCTGCAAACACTCAAGCTCCGTTCTGCTGTTTCCTAATGTATTCATGGCATCCACATCCACTTTAGGTGAAAACTATGGTCTGGGAGTCTTGCAGCCCGTATTAAGGGTTCTGGGAACGTGGCTCTCAGGTCTAAGTTGCGATATTGCTGCTGTTGCTTCTTTTAGTGGAATCATATTATTCGGTGCTGAAACAGCGCATAACCTCGTTAAGCTCCAAGGAAATGAGGAGTTTAGTTCTGAACGTGCAAAGCCTGTCTCTAGCTCTTAGGCACACAGGGCAGCCCTGGTCGGAGCAAGCCTTTCTGCTCCCCGCTGTTGGGGTCACTGCTCTCAGCTTTATGCCGGACTCTGCTGCACCAGCAACCCCAAATTCAAAACCTGACGCTCCGGCTCTTCCAGCTTAACCTGCCCAGCAGCTACGCGGGGCCAGATGGTATGGGATCAAGGGGAAGCTGGCTCCAGGCGCCAGCGCTTCTGCTGGGCCTGGGGACCCGGGAAGGAGGCTGTCTTCAGAGACGCAGGCTCTGCACCAGCTACACGGTGGCTGCCATCGCCGCTACCCATCGCCGCTACCCATCACCATTACCCATCGCCATTACCCATCGCCATTACCCATCACCATTACCCATCACCATTACCCATCACCATTACCCATCACCATTACCCATCGCCATTATCCATCGCCATTACCCATCGCCGCTACCCATCTCCATTACCCATCGCCGCTATCCATCGCCATTACCCATCGCCATTACCCATCGCCATTACCCATCGCCGCTACCCATC
>NW_026595416.1:0-1385 GCF_907164565.1 Psammomys obesus | reverse complement strand
AGTCTGTGTCCAGTGAGCTCCAGTCCTAGGTCCAGTGAGCTCCAGTCCTAGGTCCAGTGAGCTCCAGTCTGTGTCCAGTGAGCTCCAGTCCTGCATCCAGTTGGCTCCAGTCCTGATCTCTGGGCTTAACCAGGTTTTGGCTACAGGGAAAGCACAGCTTCTTTCTGAGCAGCAGCTGTTGACTGGAGGTCTGAGGTTGAGGCCTACTCAAAGTTTTTGTTTTTAACCACCTGTCTACTGAGATTCTTCCAGGAATTCGTTTGCTTTTGTACTTTATAGCCCTAACTAATATACTAAAAAAAAAAAAAGTGGTCTGTGGCCAATCAGTAAGGGGCGTATTTATATAAACGTTAAAGCCCCATTTTACAGGGGTATTTGTTAGTCGGGACAAACCCCAACCCAAGGACAGACTGAGCCACAGGCCGTACACCAAGCTCACTCGACGATACTGCGATCACTCTGCGATACTGACTTTACAGAGCTGTAAGTAACTGCTTCTAAATTATAGTGCAGAAAGGTAAAGAACAAATATAAAATACAACCCAAGGGGAAGAGAGTTAAAAGTAAAGGGCCAGGAGTCCCATGTGTTCCCTGGACTGCTGAAAAATGGTGGCCATACGGGCCTGTCTTAAGGGAACATAAATACAAGCCAGCTGTCTCAAAGCTAGTTGCCTGCTGCTTAATTTGCAACTTCAGAAAAGCTCCCTGGGAAGTCTGATGGCAGCAGCAGGTCAGCTGATAAAACGCTTCAGTTATCCAACAGACACAATATAAACGTTCCATTTTCATTCCCATCACACCACAGGGAATTGCTAAAGTCCCATTTCTTAAAACTACAGTAAAACAGCACAATTCATATTATCACAACTCCCTCTGAAAACAGGTTTTTTTTTCTTTCAAAACACCCATATGCACTTTAATTTTTCACCTTGTTTCAAACTTCATAGTTACTACAGCAAAAGTAATGTTTCTGTTATAGCTCACAAAATATAACGCCAAGAAGTAATTACGCACAGGCTATAGTTTATAGAGGTACAGAAATCAAAACATATGGGAAGAGAAATGCTACAGAATGCAGTAGTTAAACGGAGCCCAGAAGAGCATGATGATTTAATAGATATAGTTAGAAGGAGAAAAGCATAACACAAGGTAAATCGTTTGTTCACATATTCTACTTCAAACCATAATGAGAAGACGGTGATGGGCCAAAGAGAAATCTCATCATCAGCAATGGGTACCGATGCCTCTGACCAATATCGACAGCAGGTACCAATGCCATGAACCATGATCAATGACAAGTAGCAATGCAGAGAACCATGATCAGTAACAGGTACCAAAGCAGAGAACCTTGATCAGTAACAGGTACCAATGCAGACAACCATCAT
>NW_026595415.1:0-8665 GCF_907164565.1 Psammomys obesus | reverse complement strand
GGCAGTGCTGGGCTGAGCGCCAGGGGCAGGCCAGGGCCAGGGGCAGGTCAGGGTCAGGGGCAGGCCAGCACCAGTGGGGATGAACTGCACCGTCCACGTCCGTCCCAACCATGGAGAAGGAAGGAGGACCAAAGTCCTGGGCTCTGTCCCCACGATGGTGGAAGCAAGCATGCCAGGCACGCCCCCTCAGATGAGCCACACCCTTGGGTGCTGAAGCTTCCTGGTTTTCCTGAGTGTGGGCAACACACAGAGCGAACATGGCACCTCCCTTGGCATTTGTGGCCTGGCATTTGTGGCACGTTCCTGGACCTGTTCAGACCTTTGGTCCTTATTTTTAGAAATTTGCTCCAGAAATAAACACTGGAAGTGAATTTTATGGGAGTATATATTATTTTTTTTTCTAGAAATGAAACAAAAGCAAAACCCAGGGGAAACAATGGGAGAAAGCCCGAGTAAACTGTAAAATACTTTCATTATTAAAAAAAAAGACGGCAAATATTTTTAATACACTGTAAGAGCGAGCCTTTGTTGTTTTTCGAGACAGGGTTTCTCTGTGTAGCTTTGTAGACCAGGCTGTCCTCGAACTCACAGAGATCCACCTGCCTCTGCCTCCTGAGTGCTGGGATTACAGGTGTGCCCACCACGCCTGGCTCGGTTTTTTTTTTTTTTAAGTATCATGTATTTTTCAATGGTTTGGAAAATGACTATAGTTTTAGAGGTGAAGCTATTAGATAATATATTAGACTATTAATATGAAGAGATTTTGTCAGGAAATCTCATTGCTTTCCCAAGGCAGCAGTAATGTTAATAAACAATGATAAGCTCTAAAAATAAAAACTATTGGGCACCTTGGGGAATTCACATGCATGCACACACAGCTCAGACCCGATGATGAACAGAAGTTAAGGAAGAAAAGGTGGTTGGGAGGGACACGGGGCATATTCTGTGATTCCAGCAGCTGTGAGGTGAGGCAGGAGGATGGCAAGTTTGATGGCAGCCTGAGCTACATAAGGAAGAAGTCTTGACGGAAAAAGAAGAAAAGAGAAAAAGACAAGTAAAGATGAGCCGCTTTGCTAAAGGTAGCACTTGCGAAATTTAAATGGCTCTTAACACAGAATGAGCCGCAGGCCTTCCACCCAGCTCCTGTTGTTCTCAGAGTCCTTCCAGACGTTAACTCGGCCAGTAACTAAAATGCCAGGGATGGCAGTCTCACCTTTAAGCCTTGAGATGGGGTCTTAGTGTCTGGGGAGCGCTAACACAGTGAGACATAGTTTAGCGTACTTTGATACATCTTCTGAGCTGAACTCACTAAGTAGCTGAGCGTGGCCCTGACCTCCAGACCCTCCCGTTCCTCCTGAGTGCTGAATGTCAGCACATGGCAGCACGTCAGGTTTAAACACTCCACGCACGCTAAGCACTCTCCGGGCTCAGATATGTCCCGATGCCCTGTGCAGTGAAAGAAATGAACAAAACACGTGAAGGTTGGCCATGCCAGGGAACAACGGGTCTGTCTGCTGTCTAGGTGCTACATGGCATTGCACCGAACCGTGCCATGCCGTAAGTCACGTAAGCAGCCCACTGAAAGTTATTTCCCGCGGCCTCTGCGTGTGGACATCTGGGCTGGTTTGAGTGACAATGACCATCACGGGCTCATATATTTGAATATTTGATCCCCAGTTGGTGGAACTGTTTGGGAAGGATTGGGGGTGTGGTCTTGTTAAGGAGGTGTGTCGCTGGGGCCGGGCTTTCCGGTTTCAAAGTAGCCATTCCCAGTGTGTGTGCCTCTCTGCCTCCCACTGTCAGGCTAAGATGTGGGCTCCTGTCGCTGCTCCAGCGCCATGCCTGCCTGCCTGCCTGCCTGCTGCCATGCTCCCTGCCATGATCGTCACGGACCCTAACCCTCCAAAACCATAAGACCAAATAAATTCTTTCCTCTGCAAGTTGCCTTTTTGGCCATAGTGTTTTGTCACAGCAATAGGAAAGTAACACCTATGTGCGTGCTAACACATATGCGCACGCTAACACACACGGGCACGCGTTACCCCTAACGCTCTTAGCCTAGAGCCCAGGCGTGATCCTGACATGCTGAACTGTGCCTCAAGCTGTCTGTACATGAGCTGATGGACACCTCACAGTTTGCCTCGGGCCTCAGATCCTGCGATCTACACGTGGTTAGCCAGCTCCTGGCGATGATTCTACCAGAGACTGCTCATGCGTCGCCAGACAAGAGCACTGTCCAAATCTAGGGAAGTCGACAGCACTTTCCTGCATTTTTACTTGCAGGGTTCATTCTGCCTTCTTTTTACTTTCTTATATCAACACCAATCACTCAACACGTGTGGCCAAACAAGCAGATGCCTTCACACCCAGGCCCGGTCTTCACTACTGGGCTGACGAAACCCTGAGGTTACAGAACTCTTCCATGCAAACCTGTCTGCAGGAAAATGTTTGTAATTAGCTCCCTGTCCCTGGCTGCTTCTGTCATTTCTCTCCCTGGAGTTCTGTTAAGAGCAGAGATTCACCGCTAAACTATTATTCCAGTCTGTGTAATGAAGTTCACAGAAGCATTCTGCCCCTCCCTTTTTTTTTTGATGACGGGGTATGATTTGTAAGGGTGTGAAGTGGAATCACTAACACTTCTTGGCTTTATTACCTTAACCTGAAGGCATTCTACCTATGAAGTGAATCCAATATTAAACTGTTTGCTTTATGAGTTTTCCTTTAATCATTTTTCTAATCTTTACAATGTTTCCATAGTGTCAGTATTTTCTGATCTATATTTCCTGAGATTAATAAGGTAACTTCATTCAATGAACACTTTTATTGTTTTTTCATTATTTTTGAGGGAAGACAAAGAGGTGCAAAGATGTATTTCTGAGTTGTCTTCTGTGTTCTGCTCCCAGTTTCTGGCTGACGCCTGGACCAATTAGGCAAGGGTCCCAGAGACCCTAAACCAAGCCTTTCTTTACTTATAATGACAGTGCCATCGAGGAAATGTCACTGCTTTATGATACAGAAGAAATTCTCACATCTTAACCAAGTTTCCATCCCCACGGCACTAAGCAGGTTCTAAAAAGGCAACCTCTGTTGGTTTGGTTTGTTTCCTGCCCTTCTCCGACACTTGTTACATAAGAAGGTTTAGATAAGAAAATGATATTAGCAATAATATTAAGGTTTTGGTTTGTTTAGGGAGTCTTGAAAATGTTGGGTATCAAACATACCATGAAAAGCAAACAAGACTTAGAATAAAATGACTGTATTTGGGGCCTGGGAATGTAGATCAGTTGCTAGCATGATAAACGAGACCTTGGGCTTGACCCCCAATGATACACAAACCAAAACAGACACACACACACACACACACACACACACACACACACACTCACACACTCACACACACCATGAGCCTCAGCCGGGGAAAGCTTTATGACAGGAGGCATTGATAGTCCTTCAGTCTGTTTACTTCATCTGTGAGGTGAGGCCAGCGGTGCCACATGAAGGGTTTCTGTATTAAACCAAAGTAGTCTGCACTGTATACGTTAAACAGACAGTGCTCAGCAGTGTTGGGATCATCGCGTAAGCAGAAGGTAGTCTATCATTTCCCTTCTGCTTTTTGTGGATAAGAGACGTTCTTCTTGCTTTATATGCCACAGGCAGTTAGGATGTTTTGTACATAATAAATATTTAATAAATATGTCTGCTTCCATGTACAATAAACATGGTATACAAGATTTTTTTGTTTGTTTGTTTGTTTGAGACAATTCTCAGGTGTAGCCCAGGTTGTTCCTGAACTTGTGATCTTCCTAAATCAGCCTTGACCCTAGGGGGGGGGGGCTCTTAGTTCTCATTCAGAAGGGCAAACAGAATAGAGACCTAAAGTAGGAGAAGACAGGGAACAAGACGAGAGCCTTCCATAGATGTCCTCTAAAATACTTTGCTCAGCAGGGGACCAAAGCAGATGCTGAGACTCACAGCCAAACTTTGGGCAGAGCACAGGGAATCTTATGGAAGAAGGGAGAGATGATAGAAAGACCTGGAGGGACAGGAGCTCTACAAGGAGAACAACAAAGCCAACAAATCTGGGTCCACGGGGCCTGCAGAGTCTGATGCATCAACCAAGGACCTAGACCCCCTGCTCAGATGTAGCCCATGGTAGCTCAGTCTCCATGTGGGTACCCTAGTAAGGGGAGCAGAGGCTGCCTCTGACATGGACTCTGGTGCCAGCTCCTTGATCACCTCTCCTGGGCAGACCCTTCTTGCCAGGCCAGAGGAAGAGGATGCAGGCAGTCCTGAAGAGACGACTTGATAGTCTGTGGCCAGTCGGTCAGAGAGGAGAGCTCTCCCTTTCTGAGAACTAGGTGAGGAGGATGGGTTGGAAGAGGAAGGGAGGGTGGGACCCAGAGGAGCCTACAATCAGGATGTAAAGTAAATAAATTAAAAAAAAAAATCAGCCTTGAGTGCTGTGACTAAACCTAGCTTTCCTGCTTTGGCTTTGAGAACATGTGTTCTATGCCATTCTGAGGCATGCTTAATATTTATAAGAGAGCAGTTAAAATCTGGAAAACACTATTAAATTTCATCCAAGTAAGTAAACAACAGTAGAAAGGACTTTTATGAGTGACGTGTGGACCGGCTTGGTACAGAAATCTTGATATAAAGATAAACTTTACCTCACAGACAAGATAAGCTTTGCTGTCTGCACAGTGTGGGGAAAGAAAACATTTTCCCTGCCTCTGGGAAATTTCATTACCCTGGCAGTGGCGGCACAGTACAATTGCTGAGTTTTATCTATGGACATGGCATCGTCAAGATGTTCTGAGGAGTATGAGAAAGTGTTGCGGCCGCGGGCCCTGCTCTGACACACTCTTGCAGGATCCCTACCTGGGCTGGTCCTCCCCCTGGCTCGGGCTAGGACCCCTGTGGGTCCAGCAAATGAGTCCCCACTGAGAGACAGCTCCATCTCACCCTCCTCCCGCTGTGTCCCCAGATCCTGTCAAGGCGAGGCCTGAAGTCCAGGCTGCTGACTGGGGAAGCCAGCCCACCCCAGGCTGGTCCCCAGCTTCCGCTGCCTCCCTCTGGGCCACGCAATAAAAGGCACGTGTTCTAGCACCTGTCCTCTCCGCGGTCTCCACCTCCCAGCCCACGCGCTCCCTCTCCTGTCTCCTGTCTCCAGGAGTGAGTACTGCATGCCTCTTCCTTCTATACCATCTTGAAACATGCGCACACACTTCTGCGCGCCCATACCTCTGCGCCGTGTACACACACCTCTGCGCGCACACACACCTGCATGCACACACTTCTGTGCCGCGTGCACACACCTCTGCGCCCCACCTCTGCGCCCCACCTCTGCGCTCTGCGCCCCACCTCTGCGCGCCCACCTCCGCGCGCACACCGCAGTTTTACTCACCGAGAAGCGCGTCAGGGGCAGCGGGCCCCTCGGCGGGGCTGGCCGGGGCGGGCAGGACGTCGTCGTCGAAGCTGATGAGGTCCACGTCTGCCGGGGCGGGAGCCGGGGGGCTGGGCGGCGCCTCCCCGGGGGCCCGGGGCGCTCTGGCCGGCGAGGCGGCGGGGGGCCGGGCCGGGGCCGCGGGGGCGTCGGGGCGTCTCCGGGGCGGCAGGGGCCGCGGGGCGGGGGTGGGGACCTTCCTCCCCGCCGGCTCTCGGCTCCTCGGGGCTGACGTCTTTGGCAATTCGGGCTTGGTAACCGGCGCGCCTGCGGCGTCCTGCGGCGAGCACGCGGGGAGCCCGGCTCGGGCCCACGAGTCCCACTCCCCCGCGGCTCCGTGGGCAGCGGCGGCTCCGTGCGCGGCCGGCTTGGGCGCCACCACCGGCTTCCCCGCGGGCGCCGCGGGCCTCGGGGGCACCGTGCGCGGGCCAGCCTCGGGTCTGCGGGGCGGCCCCGGGCCCTCGGTGCTGGTCTGGCCCTCCAGGGCTTTGATCCTGGAAACGACACTGCTTTGGCTGTGCTCGGCGTCCATCGCGTCCCTCACCGCGGGGCCATCCACACCGCGGGGGCCGTCCAGCGGACACGCGGGCGGCCAGCCCTCCCCGGGCGGCGCGGGGCTCGTCCGGGCACCCCGCTCCTTACTGTGGGCGTCCCTGGCGACTGGCCTGAGGTTGCTCTTTGACCTTGGTCTTGGCACTGGACATCTCGCCGCAGTGGGGGGGTCGGGGCAGTTCTGCTCCTCAGAGATCTCGAAGACTATTAACGGGGCCACGCTTGCGGGGGGGTCGCCGGGGGCTGCTGGCGAGGGCTGGAGGGGCGTGAGGGGCGCCGGGAGTGCTGCAGGACAGAGGGACAGAGCGAAGGACGGCGCCATCCTCAGAGAAGCCGGGCCGCGAACCGGAGGGCACCCAGACACACAGCGGGCGCCGAGCCGGCTTCCCGGGCCGCGCACGCGTCCGTAGGACACGGCTGGGTGTTAAAGCACCCCCAACCCCCGGCTCTCACCGACGTCCCACGCGTGTCCCACGCGTTTCCCCTGGCTGCGACGCCGCAGCGTCAGCGCTCGACCCTCCGCGTCGCTCATCCCTGCCGCCGCACACCCCGGAGCCCAGAGAACCACCCGCCCAGCCCCTCACCACGCGGCCCTCGCTGAGGCCAAACTTCCCACCGGAACAAAGGACCCCGCGGAGGCCGCTCTGAGTTTGGGGTGACGGGGAGGCGCCGGGCTGCCGCACCCCATGAAGAGCCCAGGGCGCAGGCTCGCCGACTGCGTTACCCTCCGGGGAGGCGGCCCGGGCCCGGGGAGCCGGTCACCGCACCCACCTGGAGGCAGGCCGCTGTCTGCCCGCTCCGGAAAGTCGGTCTGGGTGGCAGAGGTGATGGTGCTCCTCGGGAGGACGGCGGCGTTGTTGTTGTTGGTCGCGTTAACCCGAACCTGGTGGATTTCTTTTATCACTTGCTCGTAGGAGGGCGGGAGCTGGAAAGGAGAGGGCGAAAGCTGCCTCCGTCCGCGGGCAGAGCCGGCTGCGCGCCCGGGGAGAACCTCGGCAGCTGACGAACCAACCCACCTCGGCAGGAACCAGGTCGCTGGGTCTCCAGGGGCCCGCGACGGGCGCGGCGGGGAAGCCCAGGCCCCGCGGCGGAGCTCCCGGGAACCACGAGGCCGGCCTCAGCGGCTCTGCTGCCACGATGGTGATCTCGGGGCGCCTGGAGGGCAGAGGCACGACGGTGATCTCGGGGTTCTCAGGCGGGAGCACCGCCCGTCCGTCCCGCTGGCTCGGGCAGACCACCACCTCCCGAACCCAGCACCGGGTCTGCCGGGAGCCTCAGGGTGACCCTTCTGGTCCTGGGGGCCGCGGCACAGCCGGGCGCCATCCTCCACGGACCACCACGACTCCCGGCCGCCACAGGCCGGGCCCGGTGTGACCCCGACAGGCCGGGCCTTGCGTGCCTAGCCCTGCTTTGGCTGACAGGACAGCGCCACTTCAGGCCTCCAGCTTCATGCCACAGCCCTGCTGCTGGCCAGCAGATGGCACAAATGTGTGGCCTAAGGCAGAAAGAGCTCCTGGCCAGGGCGCTTGTTTGGCTTTCCGTGATGAGAACGTATACGCGGAATGAGTTACCATGCGACAAATAACAGCTCTCACCCTGCCTCTGCCCCAAGCTGAAATTACCTTCAGATGGTTCAAATGTGCACCTCGAGGGCCTGCTGGGCATACGCAGCACCCTGGCCAATGCTGTCCAAAGCTTGACGGCTCATCTAGAACACCTGCGTCACTGCAACTCAGGAAACCCTTCCTGGCTTACTCCGAGTCTGGTTTTTTGGGGGAGGTGGGGGGGGTGTGGGGTGTGGGGAGTTGGTTTTTTCAAGATAGGGTTTCTCTGTGTAGCCTTGGCTGTCCTGGACTCTCTGTAGACCGGGCTGGCCTTGAACTCCTGCCTCTCCTCCCGAGTGCTGGGATTAAAGGCGTGAGCCACTGTGGCTGGCTCCACACTTCATGTTTAATTTTCAACCTGCTTTCCCAGCAAACTCCAACTGTGTGACCCTGGGGAAGTTAGTCTCTGAACCTCAGTTTCTTATCTAACAAACAGGAATAACGATGCTTGTTTTGTCTATAGCCCTCTATGAAAATCCAAAATACGTTATCAGAACTGTCTACATACACATTCTCTCGCTGGCTTGTGATAACATTATCAATAACGGAGTTGGAACTGCATTTCCTAAAACCCCCACCGACAGCCTTTTCTAACTACCAAAAATTACTGGTTAATGCTGAGCACAAGAAATAGGCCACACGGCTGAGGAGGCTGTGCGAGCAGCACTTTGGAGAGAGGGACATTTGAGCAGCGGGACAGGAGCTCTCCAAGGCCGTGCGGGCGGCGGTCTGGTCAGGATTTGAGTGCCATGGTGTCCCTGCCTCAAGTCCTTTCTCTGCCGGGTGGCTCAGCACTGGGCGGGCCGCAGCAGGAGACTGCAGCAAGGCTGAGGCTTGCCGCGCCTGCACGGTGAGTTTCCGACCAGCCTGGGCCGCCGAGGGGGCTGGCCACTCTCCGCTGCTACGAACAGCCCTCAGTCTTCATGATTCTTTACAGAGGCTGAAAGCGGGGCTGACGACTCAGAAAACTATCCATTCATTTATCTGCCTGTCCATCCTTCTATTTGTCTATCTGCCTATCTATCTATCTATCTATCTATCTATCTATCTATCTATCTATCTA
>NW_026595414.1:0-2844 GCF_907164565.1 Psammomys obesus | reverse complement strand
CTCACACACACCACAGGGAGAGGAAGGGCTCTGAGAGCTCGGCCTGCTCACTCACACACACCACAGGGAGAGGAAGGGCATGGAGAGCTCGGCCTGCTCACTCACACAGACACACACACTGTGGCGCAGCCCCACGGCTTAAAGGGACCCTCGGGAAGTCCAGCAAACACACTTGTGCAGCCCCTCTCCATCAGTGTGAACACGGGAGAATTAAAGAGCGAGTGGACACTGGACAGGGGCGGGACGGAGTGAACCACAGGCTTAGCAAGACACACCCAGGGCACAGCGGTCACCTTCTCCACGGGCTGAGAGGAAGAATGCTTCATTTATTCATGTAGTGTGTGTGTGTGTGTGTGTGTGTGTGTGTGTGTGTGTGTGTGTGTGTCTGTGTGTGTGTATGTGTGTATATGTGAGTGTATGTGTGTGTGTATGTATGTGTGTATCTGTGTATGTATGTGTGCGTGTGTGTGCATGTGTGTGTCTGTGCACACACAACTTTCACAGGCATGCACCCCCCCCTTTCCACTGCGGCCTGCAGGGACCAGACAGGCGGGTCAGCCTCGGAGAACTCACCCCTTGGCACTTGTCCTGCGCCGACAACCCCCGACAAAGCCTTCTTAAGCCGCACACTAGTGCACGCTGAGGCCCTGTTCTGCACAGGCAGGAAGGAGGCGCACGGCCTACGTGTCGGCTTACACGCCCTCCCCCGGTGCAGCCCCGATGTGTCTGCCTCCCTCTGCTCGCCCAGGGCTCCCTCACACACCCCCGCACTCGCCCGAGCCTCCTCACTTTGCTGCTCTCTGACACTCCGGCGCTCCGGGCGGCACACGTGGGCTAGCTCAGGTCTCGGGAAGCACCCCCTCGGCTCGGCGTGTTCACCGCTGGCCGGGGGCGCCCGGCTCACTCCTCTAGGCGTGTGCAGGCCTCACTCATCCTCCTAGGCCACAGTGGGCGGAGGCGCAGTCCTGAGCGTGTAAACAAGCCCCAGCAGCCAGGGCTTCCCCGGGGCCGCTCTGATTGGCAGATGTGCTGTGAGCAGTCTGCACATCTGGACTGCGGCCACGCAGGAAGCCACGGTTCTCCTCCATCCGAGCTCAGCCCTGTCTGCCCCAACCTCCTGCTCACTTGGAGCCGCAGATGAGATCCCGGGCACACGCAGTGTTTGTGCTGTGTCCCTCGGGGACGTGAGGACAAGGAGAGTTACCCGACGCTGCAACAGCCCCAGACCCGCCACCTTCCACAACAGCAGCAAACTGAAGCTCGCATCATCACCTCGACTTTTTCCCAAAGGATGCAGATAAGCACTTCACGTAAGAGATGGCGTCATCTTTTATCTGGAGTGAGATAAAGTGGACGCCCCCACACCGACACACAAACACAGGCAGAGTGCTGTGTGTCTCACGTTTATACTTGAGGGAAACTCTGGTAGTGTATACACTTCTATTTAAGCAATGCAATTTTCCCAAGAGGGAAAAATACTGTGCAACTGTCAAGAAATACATTGTGATTTCTTCTGTCCAAAGCCAAGACTGGACAAAATGGATCACCCAGGGAAGATTCAGGTTCTTCTCTCGCCAGCAATAGAAATTAGCTGGATAAGTCCTTAAGAGGAATGTGAACAGACTGACAGCGAACACGGAAATTTTATCTTGGCCTTACACAATGCCAAAAAAAAAAAAGAGTATGGAATTTATTTATTTCAAACCAAATCCTTTCTAGTGTTTCCTTTAAAAACCTAAGGTTTGAGTAATTAGAGGAGAGTGCGTGCAGGGCTCTGGAGAGTGGCACACTCAGCGCTAGTGGGTAACTCAGCTCCGAGGCTGCCATGGAAGAGGCCCAAAGTTTACCCTCAGACAGCGTAACGGGCTTGGGTCCGACACACGCACGCACCAGCTCGGCATCGGCCACCACTGGCCGGTGGGGCCACAGATCAGCTGGCAGCGGAAGCGTGACGACAAAGGGACATCGAGCTCCGAGTAACGGGTGAAGCATAAAGGAGGGGGTGGGGCGGCGGCGGCACCGTCCGGGCACGCTGGGCACACGCCTGGGCACACGTGCGTGGTTGGGGCAGGGGCCGGCCGGGCTGGGAACACGGGCGTGCTTCCCCAGGCGGCCAGAGGCAGATGCCCGGGAGGGCTGGACTCCCGGGGTCGCAGCTCCCCGGGCCCTTGAACTTGGTTCCTCCCCTCGATTAAACGGTGTCTGAAAAGGGGAGCACGGGGAGCCGAGGGGAGCACGGAGAGCCGAGGCGCACACACGAAGCAGGACGGGAAATCGGCCGGTGCCGGGAGGCCCTCAGCTCTGAGTGTGCCTGGCCATCACTCTCCGCCCTGGGATGCACACCATGCCAGGGCGGCCGGAGGGCGAGCATCAGCCCAGGGCGCAAGGGGCGCGCGTGCTGGGCAGGAGCGGGCAGCGGCCCATGGGGTCAACGCCAGTGCTACGCCGCCCCCGTGGGCCTCGCCCCCACCCTCCCGAAGGCTTCCGTCACCTGGGACCAAGCATCCTAACAGAGCGCCTACACGTGCCCGCGGGGCGTCCTCATCCACCCCACCCCGTGCCACCCACGGGTTGTGTTCGCAGGGGACACCGAGTGTGCCCACTGTGACAGGGGCGGCTCTGGGGACCGCACAGACCCTGCTCACAGCTCTGACGACACACACCTGGAAACGAAGGTGACACAGACCCAAGCGCCATCAGGTGTTGCCTTGGCTGACACAAGAACGGCCGGGCACGCGCGTGTGCGGCACCCCTCTCGGTGTGTGGCACCCCTCTCGGCGTGTGCAGCCCGGTGTGTGGCACCCCTCTCGGCGTGTGCGGCTCGGTGTGCGGCACCCCTCTCGG
>NW_026595413.1:0-2945 GCF_907164565.1 Psammomys obesus | reverse complement strand
TCCTGCTCCCTCCTCCTGACCATCCTGCTTCCCTCCTGACTATCCTGATCCCTCCTCCTGACCATCCTGCTTCCCTCTTCCTGTCCATCCTGCTTCTCTCCTGACCATCCTGCTCCCTCCTCCTGACCATCCTGCTTCTCTCCTGACCATCCTGCTCCCTCCTCCTGACCATCCTGCTTCCCTCCTGACCATCCTGCTCCCTCCTGTCCATCCTGCTTCCCTCCTCCTGTCTTGACTTAGTCAACTCCTACACCCCCGTGAGCAGGTCTCTGCATTCTCTGTCTCTTTATAAAAACAGACTTATTCTATTGTTAATCTGAGTGTGCACACGGCAGTGGGCGCTTGAGTGCTGCCGCTGTCAGGGGCCAGGGAAGTCTGATCTGGCTTTCAGGGCCGTGTGGGGCCGCCCAGTGTGGGTACTGGGAACTGCACTCTGTCCTCTGCAAAAGTAGTGTGCACTGTGGACGGCCTCCAGCTTTCCAGCACGTCTGTTAACACAGCTTATTTGCCGCTGCTCTGCTTTGCTGACAGATGTGGCAACTAAGGAAGGAGCCTGGGCGAAGTGATGGCGCCCGTCACCAGCCCTGTTTGCAGAAGAACCTGAAGTAAAGAGAGACCACTCTTGGTGACGGAACCCAGCTGCTGGCCGGTGAGGGAGGGTGTGAACTCACGCAGCCTGAACAGCGGCGTGCGTGCTCCATTCCGCAGCCCCGTGGAGAACGGCTCTGTCACTGGGCAGCTCCACCCAGCTGCCACGCGGCCTTCACGCTCATTTTCAGAACGCCTGGAGTTTCTCCAGCCAGAACACACACGGCTCCTGTTTCCGGCACAGGCTGCAGAGTACTGACTGGGCTGAGGCAACACTCACAGGGTAGCAGAAGTGGGTCTGAGTGTTCCAGTGAAAAACGTGAGCTAAACTGAAAGCTACAATGTGCCTTTCAAAGTGCTGTGTCAGTGTTCTACCCCTGAGCTACACCCTTACCAGACCAAAACGCCTGCAATTTCTTCAGCTACATAAACAATTCAGGGCAGAGAACGAGCTTTAAAAACAAACAGATGTTGCAGAGTAAGCGAGAACCAACTTTTGGAACGCCTTCGGCAGGACGGCGCTCCCTGACTGCAACAAGCCCCGTCCACGAATCCACTGCACGGGGAAATCCCCACGCGCTGAGAACGCCTTTAAAACAGCTAAGCAGCCGGGGGAGATGGCTCGTGGGGAAGTAAACCCCAGTTCAAATCCCCAGAGCCCGTGTGAGGACGGTGAGAGTGATCATCTGTAACCCTGGGCTCCTATGGGGAGGAGGAGGCAGACACAGGAGAGTCCCCGGGAGCTCGTGGACAGTTAGCATGGTTGTCCTCCGATGGATCTCTACATGCACACACACACACACACACACACACACACACACACACACACAGACACACACACAGACACACTCACACTCACAGACACACACACTCACACACACACACACACTCACACACACATACAAACACACACAGACACAGATACAGACTCACACACACATACAGACATACACATACAGACAAACACACACACAGAAACACAGATTCCCCCCCCCCAACCTATTGAATATCACTGCTTGGCCTTGTCTAAAAAGTTTAAATCAAATCATTATATCAAAGATCACTTACACACATGAAGTCCTAACTTGTTCATCTGTATTTTTTGTTCTTCGTTTCACTACGAAGCATTTATCTTGAGGTTGTGAGTGGTAGCTGATAAAAAGCAAATACAAGAATGTTCCCAGCAGGACGCAGGACAGTGCTCAGGAGGCAGAGCCAGGAGGGTTGAGTTTGAAGCTACGCAGTGAAGGAAGGAAGGCGGGAGGGCAGGAACTGAACTCTGGGTCACTGTTAGATGGAATACTACCGAAGAGCAGGCTATGCGGACATGCGCACGGGTTATTGTTCTGTGAAGAATGAGGCTAATAAATACATAAAATACAGGCCATCAGCATAACACGACCTACCACTGACTATTCGTGAGGTTTCCCGATGTATTTACAGACTTTCTACAACATTTTAAAATATTTTAGTAAAATTTTAAACATTACCTTTAAGAATATTTATTGAAATGGGAAATTTTTCATGAACTAATGAAATAAAAGCAACAATTTAAACACAACATATTCATGAACCTCTGTCCATATTAAAGTCATAATCCATTGAAAAGATAAAATCAGAAGATTACATTAAACATAATAATGATTAAGTGTGGACAGGTATGAATACATGACTTTGCTTTCTTTTATATACTTCTTTTTCCATATTTCCCAGCATGAAGACATTCTGCCTCACAATCAGAATACACACATGCAATTCCACTTCCTTTTCTTAAGAGCCACAGTGTTAAAGAGCCGCTCCCGAGGAAAACGCTGAGGAATACAGCGCAGTCGGAGGGCTCCCTCTGTCCCCATCTTCTCTTCGGGATCCACTGGTGGTCGCGGGTACTGGCTGCTGGCAAGCTTCAGGTGTCGTCCACTGGAGCACCCCGACCTGTCTGCAGGACCCGAGGGCCAAGGACGGTTCATCGTGAGGAATCAGGTGTAGCTGAGGGGTGTCTGTCCACAGACACTGCTCTTCGCAAGGTCAGGAGACAGCTGGTACAATCCCTCTACTCTTTTATTCTCTTAATTACCAAAGCGGAGGTGCTGATTCTCAACCCTCCTGTCCCAAAGGAGGGAGGGAGGCAAGTCAAGCCTTCTGACACCTGTCTCCCCTCCAATGCAGTCACAAGGCCGTGCTCCGGGGCCATCTGCATGGCTGCAGAGCTGTGTACCACCTAGAACAGGACGGGCAACTGCCCCGGAGCAGAGGTGAACACTCTGATGCGCTCTGTACAGAATTCTCCCAGCAACCAGAGAGCCCAGTCCTAGGTCCAGTGAGCTCCAGTCCTAGGTCCAGTGAGCTCCAGTCACAGG
>NW_026595412.1:0-1384 GCF_907164565.1 Psammomys obesus | reverse complement strand
GGCACCCCTCTCGGCGTGTGTGGCTCGGTGTGCGGCACCCCTCTCGGTGTGCGTGGCACGGTGCCCAGGCGCTGGTCACTTACTCCACAGGGAAAGCTAAGCGCGGGCGCAGGCCGCCTGCCTCCCTGACGGCAGAGCCGGGCCCTGGCTGTTCTCAGCTTAGGGGACACTCGGCCTCCGGAGTGAACTCGGGACTCACGCCACAGCGGAGCAGTGCCAAGGGAACCCGGCCGCGCCTCACACTGCAACGTCAAATGTCCCCCGTGACAGGGAAAACCCTTCAGATGTGTCGGTATCACACCTAAGTACAACAGTCGAGTTCTGGCTTGGGTGTGTGTTGGGTTTACACTTTGTTAGTGTTTGCCTGCGTGTTTTTGGGCAGGCTCTCCCCGTCCGGCTCTGGCCATCTGGGACTGTCTGGAGGCCCGGGCATCCCAGGACGGGGACTTTGTCTCCACCCCAGCCACTGCCCCGTCTCACCCTTTGCTGCCCTCTGTTTCTTGAAGTATTTTTGTTCCTTAGCGTGTGGCTTCTTCCTCCAACAGTTTAGGGTCTGTAGATGTGTGTGTACATGTGTGTGTGTGTACATGTGTATACACATGTGTGTGCGTGTGTGCGTGTGTGTGTGTGTGTGTACATGTGCATGGAGGCCAGAGGTTGACCCTAGTGTATGCTCTACTGTAGTCCACCTTGCTTTTTCTGTGTTTTTATATGTATAACTGTTTCTTCCCACCCTGAGTCCTGAGTCTCACACGCTGTCAGGCCTGGGGGCGGGAACCTTCTGAGCCATCGCACCGATCTTGTCTCCATTTATTTGATTTTATTTTTTAATGTTTTTTGAGGCAGGGTTTCTCTGGGTAGCCCTGGCTGTTCTGGAACTCACTCTGTAGACCAGGCTGGCCTTGAACTCAGAGATCCTCCTTCCTCTGCCTCCCGAGTGCTGGGACTAAAGGCGTGTGTCACCATGTCCAGCTAATCTCTAAAGCTTTGCTGGTGTGCTCTGCTTTCGTGCACACCAGCAGAGGGCACCAGATCCCAGTACAGAGGTCGCGAGCCCCGCGTGGCTGCTGGGAGTTGAACTCTGGTCTTCCGGAAGAGCAGCCCGCACTCTCAGAACCGAGCCGCCTCTCCGGCCCCCACTTCTTTTCTTGATACAGGCCCCCTCATGGAATTTGGGGTTCATTGCTTCGTCTAGGCTGCTGAGCTCCTTGGTGCTGCCCGAGGCTACCTAGCAACACCATGATGCAGGCCCCTGTGTGCGGCTCTGGGGACCAGTCAGACCCTCACGCTTTTGGAGAGAGCAGTGGAAGGAGAGAGCAGTGGATGGAGCAGTGGATGGAGAGAGCAGTGGATGGAGAGAGCAGTGGATGGAGAGAGCAGTGGA
>NW_026595411.1:711-3178 GCF_907164565.1 Psammomys obesus | reverse complement strand
TGTATGTATGTATGTATGTATGTATGTATGTATGTATGTATGTATGTTTTTTGAGACAGGGTTTCTCTGTGTAGCCTTGGCTGTCCTAGACTCTCTTTGTAGACCAGGCTGGCCTTGAACTCACAGTGGTCCGCCTGCCTCTGCATCCCTGAGTGCTGGGATTGGCTTAAATATTTTTTCTTAAGTACTTAAATTTCATCTTTGGTGAATTCCTTGACACCAGAAAGCCAAAAGAGTTGTCTTTTTTTTCCCTTTCTTTCTGAGGGACATTTTTAATTCACCTTGGACACTAAGCTTTGTCACTTCTGTGTATAACATGGCTACATTTTCCTTTTTATGTTTTTCTGACATAGTCAGTTACCTAAATTAAATTTTTTATCCAGTCCAATTTACCAGTCTCTTTATGGCTTGTACTTGTCGAGTTTAACAGCCTCACTGTGATGACTGGAGAGATGGCTCAGTGGTTAAGAGCACTGGCTGCTCTTCCAGAGGACCCCGGTTCAAGCCTCAGCACCCACATGGCAGCTCACAACTGTCTGTAACTTCTTCTGGCCAGACATATATGCAGACAACACTCGTGCATACACTCTCGCGCACACACACACACACACACACACACACACACACACACACACACACTTAGCTACAGCAAAGCTCACTGTGTACCCTTAAGTTGCACAGACTTACACATTTCTTCACACACTGCAGTCTGACCTCTCTACTTGGGTGGGTTGGAGGCTTCTCTCGTAGGGCTATGCGTGGATGTTTAACACCCGGATGGTCGCCATCTTTCACTGTAGGGCCAGCTCTGTCCCATCGCACAGACCCCGAGCGCGATCCGCTGTCTGCGGGCGTTTCCCGTCCTGTCCCAGCGACCTAACTGTTGACAGGGCGTGTCTTCACGCCTGACAGCCATCTGCCTGCCGCCCCGACTTTCCAAATCTCCTTGGCTACGTCTCCTCATTGTACACCCTCGACTCCCTTCACGTTTCCTAGTGTTCTGCGTGATTTTATACAAAATATCGTTGGCTTTCCTGAATGGGACTGTGACAGGCGATTGTAACTGGGCTTCAGGAGTATCAAGATTCACGCAATAATTTCTGAAAAGTAGGGGTTTTGTTTCGCTGCCTCTTCACTGCTGTAAATTACTTTTTTGTAGAAGATAAAGTACTTGAGATGAAATATCTAGTTATTCAGTCTCCGTAAGTCATTGGAATATGTAATTTAAGGCTTATAGGGTAGTAAAAAGAGCTCCTGATCTTCTATTCACGGCGATGATTGCCACAGGACTTAACATCCGTTATTATCTTTGCTTCCTCCTTCCATCTAATTAGTCTCTCCGACACTATGCCACAGCGCTTCTTTCTAGATGTTATTAATAGCCATGTCTGGGGCAGAGAGTTAAAAATTCAAATAAAATTTTAATCTGGCTTACGCTAGAGCTCTCACTAGGAGTTTTATAAAGTACTTTATATGCTTCAAATGCTTTCATTAGTATTTGAGGATGTTTTTCTACTAAGTTTTTGCTCCAAGGTGGTTGCTAGGTGCGGACACTCCAGCTCTGTTCACAGGGACAGCGGACTGGCTTTCGTTTCCTGACACCTCCAAAATGAGCAACATTCGCCAGGGACCTAGAGTCACACTTGTGAAGAGACTGAGCCACCAGAGAGAAAAGGTGAATCTTAATTTTAAAAAGACAAGGGCTAAACTTCGCCAGGAGATGAGTGAGGTGAGGCCTCCTACTGCCTTACTGTAAATGAGGGGCCTTTCGAAACTGCCCTCCGTCCTTAGAAAGAGCCATTTAAGTTCTTATTGTGTGTGTGTGGGTGTAAGTGTGTGTGTGTGCATGTGTGTGTGTATGTGTGTGTGTGTATATATGTATATGTGTGTATGTGTGTATGTATGTACATGTGTGTATGTGTGTGTATATGTGTATGTATATGTGTGTATGTATGTGTATATATATGTATATGTGTATGTGTGTGTACGTGTGTGTACATGTGTGTATGTGTGTGTATGCACATGTGTGTATGTGTGTATATGTGTGTGTGTGTACATGTGTGTATGTATGTATGTGTGTGTATATGTGTGTGTGTACATGTGCTTCTCTGGGTGGGCACGTGCACATGAGTCGAGTGCCTCCACGGGTCAGGAGAGGGCGCCCGATCTCCCGGAGCCGGCGTCACGGGCCGTTGTGAGGGCCTGTGTGTGCACTGGGAGCCGCGCGCAACCTCTGAAGGCGCAGGGATGTCCTCTCTCCAGCCCCAGCGAGGTCCTCTGAGTGTGAGGGACGGGTGTGGCCTCCGGGATGGATGCCCCGCCTCCGGAAGTGAGGCGGCCAGGCTGGGCTAGCGTGTGCCGGCCGGCCCAGCGGGGGAGCACACACCGGGATTCTCAAATCCTAGTGCTGAGGGGGCATCTGCGCGGGGTCAGGGCTGCCTGCGGGGAAGAGCATCAGCGGCCTAAC
>NW_026595411.1:0-311 GCF_907164565.1 Psammomys obesus | reverse complement strand
AGGGATGGCTGTGGGGAGGGGCAGGGAGGAGGGATGGCTGTGGGGAGAATGGAAGGCTTCCCGGGAGGAGGGACAAGGAAGAGGGACGGCTATGGGGAGGAGGGACGGCTGTGGGGAGGGACAGGGAGCAGGGGTGGGGAGGAGGGAAGGCTGTGTGGAGGGACAGGGAAGAGGGGGGCGGGGCTGTGCAGAGCCTGATTGAAAACATCTGGATCAGCTGCTGGCTCACTGAAAGGTGCCGACTCCGGCCTCTCCAAGTTGAAAGTGTGTGTGTGTGTGTGTGTGTGTGTGTGTGTGTGTGTGTGTGTGTG